>NC_068338.1:47883409-48061615 GCF_014633365.1 Diospyros lotus | reverse complement strand
TATTACTTACACAGTTGATATATAGTTATATTAAATTTTATGTTCTTTTGATTTCTTTCTTTCTTTTTTTTACCACACTCGATCTAGAAGTATAGAACATGCAGGGGGGTAGAAGGTGTGAAAGGTGAGAGGTGTCCATAACAATGATGTGTTTTATCTCCGAAAGCCGCTTTTGTGTGACAAAATTCATAGCTAGCTAGCAATTTCCTAGACAAATTAAACAACTCTTGTCCCTTTGCCAAGACAAGATAGATAGATAGATTGGCCATGCACCCATCCATGGAGGATTATTGAAGTTTGACCATATATATGGTCCTCTCGATCGATGTTCTTTTTACTTTATTAATTTTACTTTGCTCTCCAACTTGTACTTAAATCCAAACTGCCCATAGCTCGTAGCTAGCTTCCCATCAATGCAACTTTAGGAGCCAAAACCCGTCATCATTTGTTAACTTAAAGGCAAGAATTAATCTACTTATTTTGGTGTCATGAATATATATATATATATATGGTACGTACAACCCCATAAAACCAAACCCCAGGAACAATATATATAAAGGCGATGCAAAACTAGCATAGCAATTAACAACCCAACTTTCACCTCTTATCATACAGAATGTTGAGGCTCATTAATTATTGTTAATTACAATAATATAATATAATATAATATAATATGTTTTTGGAAGCTAATTAATGTTGAGTAGTTAATTAGTAGAAGAGTCATATTGTCACAATCATATCTATTAATTCCAACCCGTTGCTTAGTCAGTCATGCTTAAGGAGTTCCAATTATAAATCATTTTGTTTGCTTATTATCTCTCCCTAATCATCTCTTAATTAGTTGAGCTTTCCTTTCAAAATACGTACGTACCCACCATTAATTCATTGTTATATATACAACAACGTACTAATATAAAAATCCAACACTCTACTACTTTTAGTTCTTTCTGCTTCGGTAGTTAGTTTTGTCAATACTAACTTCGTATTAAAAATAATAAAAGTATTAATTAAAATAACATCACAATAATGCCTCTTTAACTATTACTCCTTTTAATGCTTTTTCAATATTCCATATTATTTTGCGCATATATATATTTTTAGGAGATGATATTCGATTTAATGGCGATGCAGGAAAAGTAGGTACCCGTACGGTATGCTATTTATGGGTTTCTTTCTCCTGTTCTCTCTTTCTACCAACACGGAGGACACAATCGTCCTTTCACACCAGGAAAGAAAGCAAAAGGGCAACCCAAAAAAAAAAATAAAAGAGAGAAGTAGCAGCAGCAGCAGCAGCAGCAGCCCAATAAAGCAAAATATTCCGGGATTTATCACGTACAACAGTGAAGCTTACGTCACACTATAGAATGTACACGTGGCGCCAATCGGCTCCACCCGAAAAACATTACCTTGCATCGAAATCGAGCCCCGCCCGCGTCTGTCTCTGTCTCTCGCTCTCTCTCCTTCTTTTCTTGTCTTCCACTTTCTCTCTCCTCGACGTACGAGCTAAGCCACCGACACTTTTAACCCGCACGATTAACGCAAGGTCTTGATCGCACGCCACGTGGCTGATTCTGGGCCGTTGGGCGGCGAGGGAGGGATTGCTGTGTGCAGACGTACCGCGATGGGGACGGTGCGACCCACTTTCTAATCACGTGAATAAAATACGCTTTAGCTACAAACGAATGGCCTGGCTTTGCCCATTTGGTATTATTTATCGATCATTATACAATCAATTAGTTCGGAATCGGCCCCTTTTTATTTTGTTTATTTAAATAAACATATTAGTTTTCAATCATGGGGCTTTGAGCAATTCGGGTCTTCACCTCTCATGGCGTATCTGATCAGGGACAGGGTACCGACACTGCCCAGTTCAAATACCCTTCCAGTTTGGATGAAGTAAGATGTTGATGTCAATATATTTGGATTCGGGTTCTCTTATCAATTTTAGGAAACTGCTCCTTGGGTTGAATTTACAGATTCGATATATAGTTTAACTCACACCTAATTGAACTTGTCAAAAAAATTGAATCAGAATCAAATTAAGGTTTAAGAAAATTTAATTAATTGATTTGGTTCAATTTTGTAAGTTTACCCTAATCCATAAACACCTCTAATGAAAATTTTCAACTATTAATATAGAAATCGCCTTCATAAATTTATTTATGTTGGGCTAAATTATATGATTAGTGAAATAGAGTGGGTATATTTAATTTCATTTAGTGAGATTAAAAAAACCTTGATGAATTGTTTGTTTTAATTAATTTTGTAAAATGGTCACGGCGGGCTAGGGTCAGGAGACAGACGTACCAGCTGCGACATTGTATTTGAGCTTATAAGATATATCTTTCAAATTATGCCACATTTGTTTATTCAAAGAGAATAAGAAAAAAATGCTAATAAAGAAATGGGGGTCGAGAAGATGAATCGGGACGAAGTTGTTAAATTAGATTAGTTAGTGGCAACAGCAATTGTCGGTCGGTGCCAAAACTGGTTCCACTGCTTAAAATTAATATTATGATGCTTGGAATAGGAAGCAGTTTTTAATTATTTTAATAAGTTCCGGGTTTTGTATGAAGGTGATGGAATTTGAGATTGCCATGTTATTATATCTGGTTAAGTTTTGTTACTATACGATAATTAATACTTTATTTAATAATTAATTCATAGAAAAATAAAAAATAAAAAATTGGATTTGAGTAGAGTGGGTTTTGCCCCTCCACTAATTAGTTCACCGGTGGAGAGTCGCTTCGCTAAGCTAATTTTACTGAACTCGAAAGCTGGAAACGCAACAACCTTGTTTGACAATGAAAATTCAACAGCAAACTGCTGGCTTGTGGATTTCTTATGTACCATTGTAGAGTTTGATGGTATGGATCTTTCCATCGTAGAGTTTAAGTATTACCTACCCACATGGACGGATCCCTGGTCAAAATCGTGTGTTGTGGAGGAAGAAACAACAGACCTATGTGGCTATTTCCGTGTGAAAGTGAAGGGGAGAAAGAAGAAAGCTCAACTGTTTTTATACAACCCTTTCTTAAACCCTACGAGGACTCAAGTTTAATTAATTAATATTGGCTCAAAATTGTTGGCATAATTTGTATAGTTTGAGTGCATAATTTGTATATGCATGATTCCAGGCCGAAAAATCGATCCCATGTGCCATGGTCCATGGATGAGAACTTGAATCATCCTTGTTGCTGAGTTTTTATTTTCTGTGATGGAGGCCCATTGGAGGGTCATAATTATTTTGTTTAACACGGAAGAGCTAGGACACATGAATACGTGCCATGGCAACTCCCTCTTGATGGCGAGGGATGCACAATGGCACAAAAGCGAACCACGTTACCATAACTTGGATGTTTTGATGGAAGTTGAGATGAACTTGTCAAAAAGGGGTTGGAATGGATTGTCTTTGTTGTATCCGTCACTGGACAAACCCTTGCCAATGGCCTGCTGTGCCTGTCATGGTTGGAGGACCAACTTTGGCAGCTGTCTCTTTGTTCGTGTATTAGTTGTATATATTGCATTAGCCAATTATAACTAAGGCTGATAAAATTGTCCATTGTTATCAAAACGGGATCAAATTGGGAGTCGACATGTGGTATGACGTCTAATCCAATTTTAATAACTGCGTATTTGATGATGATTACAAATGAGTAGAGACTTTTGTAAATAGCGCCATGCTATGCAAATAAAATTTTCAAATCTGATCAAAGATTCAAATTGGGATAAATGAGAGTGGGGAATTGGTAATTGATACTGATTAGGTTATGAAGTACCAAGATTGCTCTAGAGATGTATTTAGAAATGCAAAGACTTGACTGTGCCCAGTCAACATTAATAATAACCCTCCGTTAGTCATTAGCTAATTTGGCAGAGAGTTTTAATATATTGTTACTAAATAGCAAGTCAAATCTCATCATTGAGCCACCCCATATGCTGATCTGTCTCACATGATTTGTTTTTTGTTTTTACTTGGGTCTTGGGGCCTCTCTCTAATTGTGATAGTCCCCCCCCCCCCCCCCCCCCCCCCCCAACACACACACACACACATAATGACTTTTTTTCTATATTGACGTTGATCATTCAGTAAGCTGGAAAATGGATCCAGATTGGCAAGGTGAGGGGTCCATACTTAAAACAATTAACCTCAGGTCCACTGTGGTAAAATGATCAATTCTTGAGGAGGAATTTTCACTTAATTTCCAAAATGCCAACAATTGAAGCTTCGGAAGATTCAATTAAGAATGTTAAATATTCCCTAGATAGACAGGCATCTTATGTTCCCATGTTCTTAAAATTGAAAACAGGTGCAGAAATATTGTTGGACCAGATGTTGCCCAACCTTGCTGCTTCTGGTGTCCCCCACTTGGCATTGGCTTCAGTGAAAAAGTCGAGAATGAAGCATCAGTGTCACTCTCTTGAATCCATCCAAATGAGGGTCCTCAGAATGAACAGAAACCTTATCTTGAAAGCCAGAAGAGCAATGGTGAGAATACTAACTTTATCCACAATGGTGCTTAAACCCCATTTGATCTTAGAAGCAGGAAGAGAGCTTTGAGCAGCCATGGCAACCTTGTCCAGCCAGTTTCATCTTATCACAAACCGTAGAAGTTACTACAATGCCAGCGGCCGACCAGCTATCGCTTGCTCGAAGTCGCCTTCTCAAAACAACATTAAGGTGCAATTCCTATGTCCGGTGTCTATCTTATCTACTTTCAGAATTGTGCCATTGATGTAGAGGAACTAAGATATGTTTTTCGTGGGGAAGAGGTAGTGGTAAATGGAGCAGCCAAGGAAATCGGGAGGGCAGCAGTGGTTGCAGTGACCAGAGCAAGAGGAATGGAGCTGGCTGGTGCAGTGGATTCTTACTTCGTGGGAGAAGATATAGGAAAGGTTTCAGCTTCTTTTTCACTCCCATTTCCTCTCCTTTTTAATACTAATATTTGTGTCCTATCCTGCCATTACATGAAACTCTCGATTTTCTATTCCTTCTAATCTAGTGTGCCTCTAATTAAAAGGTGTGTGATTTGGAAGAGGCCCTTGAAATACCCATAATGAATGATCTCACAATGGTACTAGGTTCTATATCTCAGGTAAAGAACTGCCATAACAAAGTAGAAATCAGTTCAATTTTCTTGTCCTTTTTCTTGTTTCTGTTTTTATTCGACGAATTTGTGGCAGTCAAAAGAAACAGCAGTTGTGGTGGACTTCACTGACCCCTCTACAGTCTATGACAATGTAAAACAGGTTAGTTTCTCTTGATTGACATTCACCATTTCCAGCAACAAAGCTCCAAATTTTGAGATAGTAATTATAGTTGATTTCCTTTTTCATTGTAATCATCTATAACAGGCAACAGCATTTGGCATGAGAAGTATAGTTTATGTGCCTCGAATTAAATTAGATACAGTAGCTGCATTATCTGCATTCTGTGAGAAGGCCAGTATGGTGAGCACAGGGTGAGACTCATTTTTGTCATCCCCGCCCCTCCCCTTCTGTTCCCTTTTCCATCTTTGGCTGTGTTTTCTCTTTGCACCAAACTTAAGCCTTATGAGCTTATTAATTGCACTGTCATGTTGGGTAATTAATTTCAGGGCTGCCTAATCGCACCGACTCTGTCTATAGGGTCCATACTCCTCCAGCAAGCAGCAATTCAAGCTTCTTTTCACTTCAACAATGTGGAGATTGTTGAATCAAGAGCTAATTCAGTGGTAAGACAACTCTGCACATTTTAATCAAAATCAAGAGTTGATGTGAACTTAGAAGAAGGTTTATGAATATGAAACACAAACCACATCCAAGCCAAAAGAAACTAATTGAAGATAAGAATCAGCAAGGGTTTCAACCATTTTGGCTGGGTGAGTGAGACTTGTACCTTTGTTGTTGTTGGGTCAAACTAACAAACAAAAAGGCATTCTTTTCTCCTACCCCACTGGTCCACATTGAAGGACGATGGAGCTAAAATCTGGAAACTTGTGGTTCTAAAACATTGAATTGCCGACACTTTGTGCATTTGTTTGGTCATGGGCCCATATCAGAGCTGGATCCAGTTTGGGAGGCTTGTTCGACAGAGTTTGATATAAATTTAGCATAACAAACAGAGTTCAAGCGTATAATAATCCCACCTAACTATTTCGCCTAATCTTTCTTCCCCTTCTTTATTTCTTGACGTTACTGCAACCGACATGCCTTCAGTGGTCCTCTTGAGCCTGTTGACCGGTGTTTACAGCTTCCCCGTTGATCCTTGGCATTTGGACAACAATGCTAGCTTTCTCTAATAAATTTCAAAATACAACTCGAGGTTTCATTTGAAAGTTCTCTCCTTGTTACCTCCTCCAGTTTAAATTTGATAAACATAGTCTCTCAACCGTGACCCAATCCCATTAAAATTGTCTGTTATAAATATGTCTCTTAGTATAATATAACTTGATTATTGGGGTTATGCATTAAGAGTGTTTACCATGACTCGATAACCAAAATCATCTAAGTGTGCCAGTAAAAGAGAGAGAGAGAGAGAGAGAGAGAGAGATACTCAACTGAGTATGATTGACACTAGAGATGTGAAGATTGTGAGGGTCTCCAATTTTATTTGTGCAAATGTTGTCTGATGAGAGCATTTGTAATTTTCACCATGTAAAAACTATATCGAGATTTTGAGATTATTATGAGATTTTGAGCGTAAGTTTATTGAAACTAAACAGTGTTAAATTTTGTATACTTATTTTTCTTGATTTTTGATCCCAATAATTAACGAGAGAATTACTAAACACTTACTTGATCAAGTCTTACTCTCAATAGCTTAACTTTCAGGCTTTTGAGATGAGCTCTTCCAATAAATGTTCGTGCATTATAATTATAATAAAAATATCTGTATGCGGCCATCCTCCATTAGCTAGAAAAGCAACTTCAATGATCTACTACTACAGCTAACGCAATAATTCAGGCAATCTAAAGAGATTCAATACTTGGCATGCAAAAGTCAAGCGGCAGGATGACACTGGATTGTTGTTGTGGGCAGGATTTTCCATCACAGGATGCAATACAGATAGCCAACAACCTCTCTAATCTCGGCCAGATCTACAACAGAGAAGATCGTTCAACAGATGTGCTGGTAAGAAAGAGCAATCTGAAAAGTGCATTACAATGGTGCTACATACAATGCAAATAAGAAAATTATTAAAAAATATACAGATGTGCAAAGATTCAGCTCTGATGCCGAGTAATGTTTAGTACAAAAGAATCTGTTTCTGTAAAGGAAATACGCAATTTTTGGCCATTCTTTTCACATTTAGATCTGCAACATGGTTGTATCAACTTTTTGTCCTGCAAGGCAAGAGGTCAAGTTCTGGGAGAAGATGGAGTCCGCGTGCATAGCTTGGTTCTTCCAGGGCTTCCATCGAGCACAACAGTTTACTTTTCTGGTCCAGGAGAGGTGCGTTTTAATGAGAGAATTCTTCCTTTGGAGAAAGCTTCCGCATAGGGTGGCACCCTCTGTAACATAATAATCTCATTTGATAACTGCTGGAAGCAGGTTTACACCATCAAACATGATATCACAGATGTCCAATGTCTCATGCCAGGGCTAATTCTGGCTATCAGAAAAGTTGTGCGCCTTAAGGTAGCTCAATCTTTGATGACTTGTTTCTTCTAATTACTTGAAGCAATTTTCAGCACTAGTCATAGTTCTCTTTCTTCCCTCTTCTATCTGCAGAATCTGGTTTACGGCTTGGAGAAGTTTTTGTAGAAATCCGATGTCTCCTCAACCTCCTCAAAGTAGAACAAAACATGTTATTTTGCTTCAGTGGACTGCCCACGAGATCACATTAGCCTGCAGAGAAATATGTGAAGACAGTGGCCAATTGGGAAACCCAGACTGGAGAAGCACTTTTCAGAGAGTTTCTAATTCAGATATGTAACGAAATAATGAATCATTCTAAACTATATTTAACTCCAAAAAGTTATACACTTTTGGTAATGTTCAATTGCATCTTGATGAGAGCTGAGATGAAACTAGAAACATCATCAAGAAAACTGGAATATCTCTTGCAATCCCGTGCTTATCTACCTATCTTCTATGCTTAATCTTCTTTAGGCAACTAAACTTAGCCTTGCTAGTGCAACGTTGAGAAAGTTATTACTTTCATATGCCCGTCTGAAACTATAACAAGCTTCCCGTAAAATTTTGTCAAGCCAAACCATTTATTTATATTTACCTAATTAAAATACCGAGTTTGAATTCAGTGCATTGGCCAGCTCAATGTAGAAGCTTTAGCAAATTTGAACTTAAAAGGCTCTCCTAGAAATTAATTTCGTGTCCTTTCTTAGCTATCTGAACATGCTAAAATTATTTGAGACAACCACTTCAAGTGTTATTAGTTTTGACTTCCACCGTTCCTTGGTATTCTGAGGTTTGCTTCCAAGTGAAGGCTCAATTTAGGCAACAAAGCGAGGCTCAGAGAAAAGAATCATATGAAAATGAAATCTTTGATTTCATCTTATTCTGGAGGAAATAATAGTTATAGCCATGAAAATAGAATCACAGGAATATGGAAACTTCTACGTTATCTCAGTTTTAAAGTTGGCAACCTACCAATATAAACATTTCAAGATTACCACATAAGTAGGCCAACACAAACTTTTTAGCCTTACAAAGTGGGAAGCCAAAATTGGATCCTTCATAGATCACATTTTAAAGTCGAATTCCTCCAGAGCTAGATCCTTGTGTTAATAGCAACTATAATAATGCCAAATATTTGAAGTTGAAGGCATTTGTTTCCAAAAAGTAATTTGGTCTATTTATGTTATACATTTGTACAATTTGGCAGTTTCACCACTCCCAGATACGGGAATATTCTATTATTACTTCCTGACATTAGGAAAGGGGTTCTGATTCAAGAAAAGACATCTGGACAATGAATGTTGACACGATTTCCAATGTCGTGGATATTTCTAGAAGTCTAGCTTAAAATCAGTTGCAGTAATTACCACATCACTCTAACAAGCAGAGGAAGAATGCCTCTCAAAGACAAGGATCTTAAGTAAGTCACTGAAAGATGACTATGCTTTCATGAGATAGGACACTGGTTGGAGAAGCCTTCCATGTGATGAGCACAACATAACAACCTCAGAATTAATAAGAAAAAGCAAGATAACCTCAGAAGATCTACAATAAGAGTTCTGGTTAATCTGATTAGATTGATCTTTAAAAAAAAAATTCTATTGAGTAGTGCTAGTCCTCTCTGTAGAAAGCTCTCAGGAGTTACAGAGCTACTTTCTGATAATTAGCCCCTTAAAAAGCCCATTAAGGTAAGTGATGTCCCATAAAAGAAATTCTATCTTAAATTGGCTGTTCATGAGAGTTTGGCAGTGGCAAAGAGGTTACGTGGAGCCATAATTCTAAAGCAAAAACCAGTACTGAAAGTATCATGAAATCTGTTAGCAAGCTACTCCTGATGTCCTGAAGGAAACTAAAAATGGCATAGTTCAAAGGAGGACAAGATGGAGACTTTGAACAAGGAAGGAAAAACTTGAAAACAAGCCTCATAGGAATGAGAAAAGCAGGCAAAGAATGGTTTACATGCCACGTCAAATATAATGTGAAAATATTGTGGAAGTGAAATTTAAGTGGAGTCGTCAGTCTAGAATTTGAGGATGCACAAATGCTTGCATTGAGCTGGGTGCCTGTACACTCAAAGGTTTCCCCAAGTAGAGATTGTATCTAACTCTTAGAGAGGGAGAAAGGCTAGGGAAGCTTGAACCAAGCTTTCCATTAGTGGTGAAATTGATTACTGACTTAATCCAGTACTACAGAACTAAACACATTAACCAAAATAATAATTACCAACCAAGCCCATGACTTTCCAGTGCCATCTGTTACTTTTCCTTCTGCCTTCCACCAGAAATAAGATACTCAGGTAAGAGCAATTGATCATACAACTAGCATTGCATTTTATTAAACATAATATTGTTCTTAAACATGGTATTTCAACTTAATTTGAATCTTCAATAAACTAGAGGCTGTCACCAACAAAGGGTGGATAATATATAACTCTATTGCCTCTATTTTATCCATGGGGGGAAAAAGAGACTTTATCAGTTGCTAAAATGTGCATGCACAATAAAATATATAACTGTCAAACCTGAACTAAAGCGGTCACCTTTTTCCACTGCAAACTATTGATGATCTAGTGCAATATGGATCATCATAGATACATTACAGGTCAGCAGAAATGCTTTTACCTTTAAATTTGTTTGCAACTGCCCCTATCCAAGCTCTGTCTTTATTGCTATATGCATAACTGATGCTAGAAGCCAATAGGATGAATCCATCAGTCCTGTCCACCTGACCAGCACTGCCTTTTGAAGCTAGCCATACTGGCTGTACTAGTACAGAACGAGTTCCTTCAGGGAGCATCTCCCATAATTCAGAGTCTGAAACATCAAGAATCATTCAAATAATATTCAATTAATCAGCAGGATTTGCAAGAAAGAATGGTAAATTCGTAGTTGTAGAAACACGTATAAATACAGAATCGTGTTTGACCACTCATACAAGTTGAATGTAAGTTTTTCATTGTTTAATGCTTCTACTACAAGATGTCCTTAAATGGCCCTTTGAGAAATTTGTTATCCTAGCTGAATGGGATTTGGAAGCAGTTCTGCCCCCTGGTCGTCAACATTGGATCCTATGTGGGATCAGCGAGGGATCTTCCAGATTAGATCAAGGATAGTAAGATCCTCCCAGAAAGGGAGCTCAAGTCTAGAAATTTTATAGACACCGTATGTGCATTCAAGTATAAAAATAATAAGGCTAAATTCTGAAAACAACAAAAAAGAAGTAAAATGTCATGAAAAATAGGTAAAGACACTGACATGTTTTAAAGAAACAAGTATTTTGATGTTGCAACAGCAATCAGAAGAAGAATGCTGGCGCAATAGCCACGATAAAGGAGAACAAATGCTACTATTACATGACAGAAAAAAAATGCTATGCTGTTGCTGCAAAACAAGAAAATATGAAGTTGCTGCCGCAACAGCTGCAAGGAAGAAGAAGAAATGCTAGGCAGCAGCAACTGCAAGACAGAACAAAAAAAAGAAGAAATGCTAGGCAGCAGCAACTGCAAGAAAGAAGAAATGCTAAGTTGATCCTGCAGAAGCAAAGAAGAAGAAAAGACGTTACTCCTGCAGCAACTGCAATAAAGAACAAACGGAAGGGAAAATAATATGTTGAAGCTACAGCATCAAAAAAGAAGAATTTCTATATTGATGCTGCAGCAGCAAAGGAGAAGAAGAAAATAACATGCATGCATGTGCCATGCGGTTTGCTGTTGGTTAGGAGGCAGTCTGACAAATCTTCAGTTTTTCCCTAGAATGACCAAAGTTGAATGATCTCGTATAGAATAGGACACTTCTTTTCTAATTGACATGTAACTTAAAAAGAAATGAGTTCCAATTTCTAAAGCATATTTAATCTAACAAAAAGTCATATCTAGAAATTGATAACATACCTTAAAGAATACAAACCCATGTCCAAAAAGTTTGATATTAAAAAGATAATTCTACTTCCTGAATGGTAAGAAAACATACAGCAAAATAGTTTTCCCAATTTGAACATTTAATTCTTTCTCTGTACCATAACTTTCAAGGGTCCTGATGCAAAAATTCAACATTCAAGTCTGAAATGTAGTGTGTAAATTAACAGAAAATTGAATCAAGTCTGAGAACTTTATAGATCTTTTACAGTAAGTCCAGAGAAGGAAACAACCACACCGCAATTGGAAGGGAAAAAATGGGGAATGAACTGCCTCATAAATTAGGGAGATGAATAATTCTAAGGTCACGCATTCAATATTACTCTTTCCAATGACCTTAATGCTTGATGTTCATAGATGCTCATATACTGTTATCATAACTGTACCGCTAGGATTGGCGGTTTTCTACTTAGCCCTAACCAGTTTATAGTAAGAAATCCTACAACACGTGCTTTGTGTGCAACTATGTGTTGAAAATAGATAAACCAACTCTTATTGAGAAAGTTCTTAAATCAATGTTTTATTTTTCTCCTACCTGCACCTTGAGGAAAATAAAGAATGTCCTCTAAATCAGAGAGGCCAATCTGTTGAATTTGTTCCTGAAACCAATCAAGTGCATCAACTTTTGATACATCTCCTGGCAGGTTCCAATAGCCACGAACGCACATTGTATCTTTAACTGATATAAGCTATAATATTAAAAAAGTTAACAACATCAAAAAAGTTTTAAAATCTTGACGAAGAAAGCAAGACACTAAAAATCTCAAAGGAAGCAAAGGACATCAGTTCCAACTAACAACAGTTAATTGTGATACATACCACAGATATGGTATTGGTATTACGCAATAGAACATACGTTCCCCAAGCCAAATCCTCCTTGACATTATCTGCAATTGCTTGCGACATGACAAAAATTTGCTCAGCACTTTCAGGGACAGCAATTTGATCTACAGGACTTGCACCCTGCATTTTCCCAAAGAATTGGATTCACGAAAATATTGAGCAAGCACTTAAATATTAATTCTTCAAATCTTCAGCAGCAAATAATCAAAGTTCAGCATTTTAAATTCCCCCACTAAATGTAAATTTCGATCTGGCTTATCACTGCAGGGGTAACTTTTCTCCTTCATTTTCAAGCAGGCTAAGAACATTGCAAGCAAAACAAGCCGGATTTGCTTTAGAGCAGGTTAAACAAACAATTGCGAGACAACAAAAAAGAACTCTTTGAATTCGCATAACATCTTATCTGTATGGGATGCATCCATGAAGCTCCTCCGTATTGCAAAAATTGACTATCAATCATGGTCATCCACTGAAGGTCGAATATTAAAGGAACCATGGAATTATGGAAACCTAGCATCTTCTATTATTTTCCTATTTTCTCTTATTCAGTTATGTCGTTATCCATTATAGAGCCTTGGTCTGCCATGATAGTACAAGTAGATGACAGAATAGCAGAAGGTTGATACATGTACAAAAAATTAGAAAATTTTCCTCATCAATGTTTCTTTGAAGAAAATTTACAAAACAAAAGAACTCAAATTCCTGTAGTTTTGGTTTACCTTTCATAAAAAATAAACAGATCATCTTTTCTTTTCATCCAAATGATAGCTAAATGGTTTATGTCTCGCGAAAACCCAAAATTAGTTTGAGTTACAGTACATGCATGTGGTCCTACAAAGTTTCAGCACTATGAAGGATAACTAATAAAAGCATAACAAAATAATGAAATAAAGAAAATGTAAGTACAAAATAAGCTGAGGTAAAGCACATCAGACAGTTGTAGAATAGAGAATGAAGTGAAAAACTATGCAGCCATTGGGAAGGGAGGGAAATGGAAGCACATTGCGTCACATTAACAGTAATGCACCTAGAATACTTCCAGAGTGTACATCTGAATGGAAAACTGGAGAATACTATTTAATATGACAATAGCTAGGTCATTGCTGGCATTAAAATTTTAAGAAACCACAGGACGCTCCACACACTACTTTGGCAGGAAATCTTACTTTTGAGGACCAAGGAATCAAGGCTCTAGGAAGTTAGGAGATCAATAGGATAATTCTTCCTATTGGATAATGGCCAAGGCACTGAAGTCAACAAGAAATGGAAGCATCACCTCCCACCCTGACTCTAGCCACTAGACATCAAGCATGACAAGACCCTCCTTCAGCACGCTCTTCTTCCCTTGACACATGCGTCATAGTCATCTCACCCAGTGCCCTCTTAACTTCTAACAAACCCCTCGGGTAGCTCAAGTGGTTGACCGCATGGGATCCAAGTGTTGGATATGCCAAGATTGTGTGATCGAATCCTGGACAATGTGGTAGGTATCACTTTACTACATGAGAGGCCACGGATACAGGTCTTTCACCTAGTCTTACCCAGCCCGACTTAATTGGCTGATTTGGGTTGGTACCGGTAGGTTATAAGAGAAAAGGTGACGGTCTCTGCCGAAAACTTATGTGCTAGGGCTTCCACCGATTCCTACGTTACCAAAAAAAAAAAAAACTTCTAACAAACCCTTAAAGGTTTAAAAAGCTTTCCTATTTCCACCTTCATTCTTTACCTTAGTAAGTTTTTCCCTATCTCAGTAAATCTGTCTCAATTCCTGCAGTAATCATTAAAGTAATGTTTAGTTCACTCCCCTCCAAAACCCTCCTTCAACTCTCATAAAGTGAAGAGCCTTGTATCTAGGGGACACCCTTTATTTACAAAAAATGTATATGGATAATTAATTACCAGAATATATAGTTATAGATAGAAATGACCACCAAGCTAGAATCCATCACTGTAGGAATAAGGCTTGGTGCCCTAATGTTCTAGTCTCCACATAAGATTTATATGCATGACAAATTTCATTTCTTCTCAACTTTCGTTTTGTTTTACAAACTATAGTTGCAAACCAGAATAGAAGTACCAAGAAGGGGAAAGAAACAAACAAGCAAGCAAATTAGAAAACCAGACAAACAACAAATAACAGCAGCTTCTCAGTACTAGACAAAAGGGCCAGAGATTTTACCTTGAGAAATTTTCCAAGGTACGGAAGTATTATAGAGAAGGCAGCCAAAGAAAGACCCAGAGCCTCTGACCTCTAGACAAGAAGAGAAGAAAAATTACAGGAAGGAAGCAAAGAAATTCGAAAGACTCGTTTCTTGAGACGATTTCGCTTACAAGCTGTGCCGGGGTGATAGTGGTCGAGTCCGAGCCCAGGAAACGGTTCACCAGCAGAAGCGAACCAAATGCGTACCCAATCCATCTCGGCAAGTACGACTCGTCCACTCCAGGTATTCCTATATTACACCGCATTACGCTAGATAACTTACAGAGGGAGAGAGAGAGATAGAGAGAGAGAGAGACTAGGGTTTACCGAAAGTGAAACGAAGAACAGAGAAGTTGAGTTGCTGTTGATTTCTGGCAGTTGCCCTCTCGGAATTGTCAAGGCGAGTACAGAGGATTGTTGGTGGTTTTCTTTTCCTGGTGTATGTGTTGGAGATTCTGAGATAGAAATCAAACGTATTGGCGCGAACTCCCAGCGGAATTAACGGGTTCGAGCAGAGGCAACTGCTCATTTTCCCTTCCAGCTGTTTGGGAGACCGGAAAAAGAAAATCCTCGGCTCGGCTCCTCCGACGATGGCAACAGAAAGAAGACCAAATCAGAGCTGCACCATTGAGGTTTAGGGCCTGCGTTGTAATTGTCTTGTATTATTTAATAATTATTATTATGGTATTATTTTTATTAAATAAATACGTAATTAATATTTTATTTGGGAATTTAAAAAAGCATTATTTAAACCAAATAATAAATACTAAGTCTCGTCACAAATCTAAATTATAAATAAGGTCGTTTAAATAATATATATTATATAAAATAGAAGAACTCAATAATTGACCACGTGGCTCCATCAACCAACTTTATGAGACAATACATTCAATTCATGGCATCAACCATCAAGAAACTCAATAAAGATATGTTTAATTAATTAATTAATTCATTCATATTCGTTTGTATGTATGTATGTATGATGATATAATCAATTATTATTTATATAGGCTAAAAGCATACCTAGCCCCCTCATCTTTTACCATTTAATCATTTTGCCCCTTTAACTTAAATAAGCACCCATTAGCCCCCTCAATTTCCAATTTTGAATTTTACACACACCTGAGTCAACACGTGTATTACACACTCGATTGAGCCTCGTGCAGCACTTCACCTCCTTCTTCCTTGTTGTCTACGGCGACCTTCTTTCGCTCGCTGCCTCTCTACTCCCGCCAACTGTTGCTCGCTGCCTCTTTCTCGCTCTTACTCTCTCTGTTGGTGGTCGTCGATAGCAGCGGCCAAGCGTGGGCGGGCAAAGGGCGATGGCGTCGATTGGGGTCGAGGGGCGGCGTGGGAGGTGGGTCGCGGGCAGATCTGGGCGTTGGGCGTTGATTGGGGTCGGGGGGGCGGCGATGACGTCTTCCTCTTCCGCGGTCGTCTTCTTCCTCTCTCTCACTCTCGCTCTCTCTCTGTCAGTCTCTCTCGCTCTCCCTCTCTGTCTGTATCTTTCGCTCTCTCCGTATCTCTCGCTCTCGCTCTCTCTCTCTCGCTCTGTATCTCTCGCTCTTTCTGTATCTCTCGCTTTCCCTCTGTATCAGTCGCCTTCCTCGTCTGGGTGGCCGGCTATGGGGGCGATCCTCTTCTTCCTCCTCTCTCTACCCTTCTCTCGCTCGCTCTCTCTCTGTCGTTTCAGGCGGCTATCCGCCGCCGCCGCTCGTCGGCCTCTTCCTCTCTAGCAGATGGAGACACGTGGCATGTTCCCATTGGCTTGATTAATGTGGGGCCCATCGCATGTAACTCACGCCCAAATGTTTGCTGCAATAAGGTATATATTTGTTACAAAATTAGCAGTTGAGGTACCTAATATCTTTAAAATTGAAAGTTGAGGGGACTAATAGGTCCTTCTTTAAGTTAAGGGGGCAAAATGGTTAAATGGTGAAAGGGGGTTGATTATGCCTTTAACTTATTTATATATATTAAAATTATTGTATTAAAGTGACTCATCAATCAAAAGGCCAGATCCACGCTATCCAATTTATTAATTTTTTAAAATTATTATGACTAGCCATCAATTGGTTCTAAAGAAACCACTATTGAAAACGATGAAAGTTAGTTATTCTTGGAATTGGTGGGAGGGAGAGCCTACTTCCAACTGTTGAGAGAGAGCATAGTTTCATGGTCTAAAGCGGATATATGAATAAAGCTGCGTTGAATGATTAATTTAATTGTTCCTTCTTTTGGTTATAACTTAGAACCTTATCTTTGAACACAATATTCTAATTTGTACCAACAAAGCTTGCTCATTAAGAGGATGCTTAATTAATACAATTGAATAATATATTCTAAATGTGAAGTCGCTAGCAACCATCATTCATCCCCAAATTGCAATTATTAAAGTAGCACCAACTAATTTAGGATGCTTTAATTTTATGTTTCTATTTTTACTATTTTTTGTCCTCTTAGGTGGTGGGTGGTGTCCCTGCAATTGTACTGTTTATAACTCTTATTAGCTTAATTAATAAGATAATTAGAATAAAACATAATTTCATAACGAGCTATTATAATCTCGAAAGTCAAAATCTAAACGAAAGAAGTGAACGCAATTGCATACAAAAAAATTAAATATTTTCTAATTATATTTTTGGGGGGATGTTGAATTTAAGTTTTGTATATTTTATACATTTTTTTCTTAGATTTCATATGTTTTTTATAGTTATCAAATAAATTTAAGGGAAAAAAAAAGGACATCTAAACTTAATAGAATATCGTTTAATTTCTCAAATAACATGTAAATATTATTAAATTATGTGATATTAAACGACTTATCACATTTCTCCTTTTAAGATATAAATTCTCATAGCCTAAAGTTATTGTTTTGATGATTAGTTATTGCGTAATATATAATTTTTAAAACAACTAAGATATATATGTAAATGTTGACCTAACTAAATTACAATGTAAGAGAAATTCCAATTTATTCAATAATTGAATAATCAAACATATTTGTACATAAAGCCCTAACCCATCATTATAACTAATTATGACTTATGAATATTGAGGAACATATTAATTATATCAAATTAAAAAATTAAACAAGTAACGTATGCCTATCCCTACTTTAAATTGATAAATACAAAATAAGGTTAACTATAATGGAATATAGCAATTAGATCTTCAATCGTTAATGAGCATTTAGGATTCATTTATTTTTCTTTTTCTTTTTCAAAACTTTTACTTACTCGTATCTAATTTAACCATTAAGTGGATTATTTGAATGCTTTTAAAATAAATTAAATTGACACAATCACTTATTTTTATCTTGAGTTAAATTAGGTTGACGATGTTATAACCTTAGTTTCAAATAACATATAACACTTAGATAATAGTTCTCATACCCAAGCATAATATCCCCACTCCTTTTCTGGAAAGTCGTGTTTGTGTCATGTGAACAAACCATTAATTAATTTTTGAAACGCAATAAATTGGATTATCAATTTTCATCTTTTTGTGATTTTGGTCCTTACATTTTTTTACAAAAGTCAATTCAATTCATTATAGTACAATTGTTTAGAAACAAATACAGTATTATTTGTCAATTTCATTTCCGATTATTAAGGGCAAGCGCCTGTTTGTATTCTTAAATTTTACAAGTGACAATATGATCACATCTTGCATCAAAATTGCTTTATTTGAGCAACAGTACTGACGACCAATCGTTAAGAGTCATGCCCATTTATTTTAAAATAATTTGCACTCCATATATCAATAGCTGGTATATGTTAGTAACAAAAGAGAGTTAGATAAATAGGTAAAATTATTTATATTTTTATATAATTAAAAGAGTGAATAAAAATATTTAAAATAAGAAAAAATAGTAACATCTATAAGGTATATATATTATTTATTTTGTGTTAGAATTGATTGTAAGAAATAAAAATTGATATTATGCACTTTCAATGTCACTTTACATTTAAAATCGTACCTAACTAAAAAAAATTGTACACAAATGGTACTTGCACTCATCATAGTTTCGAGTTGTTGATAAAATTATTAATTTTCTTATGTATCAAAGTTTAACATCTTATTTATTACCTCATCAAATATTTTTCAACATTTTTAACAGTAATTTAGCTTTTCCTCTCATCACTTTTAGTTTTATTTTTTTGCAAAATTTTGATATATATATTTGTTAAAGTTAACATTAATGAGTTATTTTATTTCAGGTAGAAATTCTTAATGAATAATCAAATGCATTATTATTTTTTTTAAATAATATTTAATTTACAAAAATATTATTTATACGCGGAGTTCGTACGTTTAATTACACTTGTACCTACAAACACTCTGTATTATATTATTATTAAATTTCCATAGATGTATAAACTTTATTAATTTCAGTGTACTTGAGTGTATAAACTCTATAATATCATTGTAAAAAGCATCCAACCGAATGGTGACACGTAGCCATCAAAGTGCCCGACCCGACCTCGCGTCGCTACCGCGCGATCTCGCACCGACTGCTGATCACTATCATCACCGTGACACGTGTCCCGTGAGCCACTGGCTATAGGCTGTCTCCTAGGGTTACCCACCGGTGCAGCCGGTAAATATCCTCTGCAATTCCCGCTAGCTATATAATGTCGACCCCAATTCTTTCTCTCTCTCTCCGATTCAGTTCCGAAGAACGCGTCACCAAAATCTTGTCCAGCTCCTTCTTCCGAGGTTCGTAGTTGCACTATTACTTCTTTCATCTTTTCTTCTTCTTCCTCCTTTAATTTAATTTTTCGAATGTATATATGGCTACTCCATATACATACATATACATCAGCAGAATTACTACGACCCCGGAAAGCCCCAACCTCTTTTTGTGCAATTTTCCGTGTGAATTTATCGTTTCATAATCGATCTTTGAATTTAAGCTGCTTAGCTCTTAAATTGACGACAAGCTGGTGCTTTTCTGTTGTAGATTTTCGCGATTACGTATCTGATTTGCACAGTTTCCGGTTTGATAGCTTTGCCGCTTTTCAAGTAATTCTAATATAGTTCGGGTTTTGGACTTTGTTTGATTAATGGAGTGTTGTAGTTTTCATTGAATTCAATTCGAAGCTTGATAGTTTCTGAATGTGGAGAAATTCTTACTTTTAGTCAATGTTGGTCTTCTTGTTCTTTTCTAGCTAATCTGAAATTAGGGTTTTGTAAAAATATAATTGGGGATTCGTTGTTTTTGATAACTGTAGGCTGTTTTTGGTTGTTTTGTTTGTTTTTATATGGGATCTTTGCTTCGTGTGAGTTAGGTTCTGATGTGGAGGGTTACTTATATTGAGCTTTTAGCTGATAAGCCTTCTGTTTCCTATGTTTTCCAGTCATTTTAGATCCCTGCAAAATTTCAACAGATGCAGCAATGAAAACACTGAAAATGATTAGGTCACTGAAGAACTTATGAAATTTATTTTTTTATGTTGTCTTGATCAGATATTAGTTACCTGAAGGGTAAGTTTTGACTCTGTATATAGTCAAAAGAGGAGATTAATAATATTGTGTTGTGTTATTGGGACTTTGAAGCAGTAGTTCTTGGGGGTTCTACTACGAGGTTATATTGCTCTGTCCTTTGAGGAATCTTATCCCATTATTTCTATAATAGAGCTGTAAGGGCTAGCTCTGGAGAGCTATTTAGATTCTGGTCACCAGGCGACGGTGCCATCCATGGCACCTTCTCGTGTGGCTGGAGGGCTAGCACATTCTTCATCTAGTTCCGGCATCTTTTTCCAGGGAGATGGGCAGTCTTCTGTGGGGAATTCTCACCTGACTTCATCTTTTGGAAACTCATCAAATTCGATTCCAGGAGCTGGACGTTCGAATCTGGGTCCTGTTTCTGCAGATGCAAGTAACACAATCTTAAACAGTGTGCCAAGTTCAGGGCCAAGTGTTGGTGCAAGTTCATTGGTTACAGATGCCAACTCGGGGCTTTCAGGAGGGCCTCATCTTCAGAGAAGTGCAAGTATCAATACAGATTCATACATGCGTCTACCCGCTTCACCTATGTCATTCTCATCCAATAATATAAGCATTTCGGGCTCATCAGTTATGGATGGATCTTCTGTAGTGCAGCAGAACACCAATCAAGACCCGAACTCCCACCAGGTTCCACCGGGCCAGCAGCAACCAGGGGCTTCTAGTGCAACATCCTTGCCCACATCAAGAATGGGCCAAGTTTCACTTCCCACTGGCTCACGGATCCCTGGCTCGTTCATTCAGGATCCAAACAATATGCCCCAGTTGCAGAAGAAACCCCGAGTGGATGTCAAGCAAGAGGATATTGTGCAACAGCAGCAAGTTCTGCAACAGCTACTGCAGAGGCAGGACTCCATGCAATTACCAACCCACGGTCCTCAGTTTCAAGCTTTGATTCAGCAGCAGAGACTGCATCAACAGCACCAATTTCTGCAGTCTATCCCACCAGCGCACCGAACCTACTTACTGCAACAGCAGAAGCAGCAGCAGCAGCAACAACAACAACAGCAACAGCAGATGCAGTTGAGACAGCAGCTTCAACAACAGGGCATGCAGTCTTCCATAAAACGTCCATATGATAATGGCGTATGTTCCCGGCGGCTAATGCAATATCTATACCATCAGCGGCAACGCCCCACTGTAAGTGGATCTATATATATTAAATCAAGTAACATTTACCTTTTCATATATTGCCCATTTCTGACTGGAGCTTTAGAGAATTCTATTTGTTTTTATTTTTCATTTTTTCCAGCTCCAATATACTCAAGCCCTGTCATTTATATTCATGACTTCAATTTTTGCCTCTTGATGCACTAGATTTGGAGCTTTGAGATTGATCTGATCTTTTATAATATTGTTTATTCTAACAGGACAATTCTATTGCGTATTGGAGGAAGTTTGTTGCAGAGTATTACTCCCCACGCGGGAAGAAAAGATGGTGTTTGTCATTATATGATAATGTCGGGCATCACTCTCTTGGTGTTTTTCCTCAGGCAACTGTGGTCAGTTTCTTTGTTATCAACTTATGATTTTTAAAATTATCCTCTCAACTATACTAAATTTCTGCACATTTGCTTGCTAGTTTACATGATTTTTACTTGATCATCGATCAAATTCCCCGTTTCATATTTCCGATTTGTGTTGACAAGTGTCCAGTCTCATGTTTTTGACATAGTTTTTGTGTCTCTTGATTTTCACTAGAAATCTGAAACCCATATATGCGCATCCATCACGAATTTGTAAAAGAAATATGCATCACAATTTTGTTAGCTTATTCACATGTGTGCGCGCACGATGAGCAAAGCCAATTGATGATTGCCCTAAAATTGGATTGTTTTTGGTAACTATTAATTAAGACACATTCTGAAATATATTATTTCCCATAAGAAAAAAATTCTCAGTTGTTTTTCTTTCTTTTCAGGATGCCTGGCACTGTGAAATATGCGGTTCAAAATCTGGAAGAGGTTTTGGTAAGTAAATCAAGACTTTTTTGATTGGATGGTGTGCCTTTAATGATATCTAATACTTTTTGCAACTCTATACCCTCGTATGTTAATTGTGGCCACGGGTATTTGTTAGCTGTCATTTTTTTGGTAAGATTTGATATAGTTTAATCTCAAAACAGTTGTTCAGATGCTTGTGCCGAATGTTTTCATCTTTCAAGTTAAACAAGTTGCATTATTTTAATAATTCCTAAATTCATAATGACAATAATGACTATGTACTTTGAAAAAATGGACTAACTTGGATAGTTTTATTTTTGGTTTTGGGTTAATCCATTGTTGTTGATGGTTATTATTCTCCTACACGTCTTTGTGGAGGTATGGCAGTGGCAAAAAAATTGTGCCAATTAAAAACGTTAAGAAATGAATTAGATTCACAAAGAGAATATATCAGGATTAATTTGTATCAATCTTTGGCAGTTCTTACCTGCACACTTGGCTGCACAGCAGTTTGCATTTAGTAAGGGTTGCAGCCCCTTACCTCCATGATGTAGTTGCAAAGTTACCCAGCATCCATATGACTACTTCAAATCTGAGTTGATATTTCTATGAATTTTGTGTGATTGCACATGAACCATGTAAATCTGTTTTTAATATTAATAAAAAGAAGATGCTTTAGGGTTTTTATTGATTAAAAAGAGGTGTTCAGATCTTTGATTTGATATAATCTTTTAAGTAGTAGATTGATTTGTGATTGATCACTAAGACCTTTATGAATATGATTCATGGAGCTGCCCTACTCATTTCTCTCTCTCTATCTGGATGTTGGCAGAGGCAACTTTTGAAGTACTCCCTAGGCTTAATGAAATTAAATTTGGGAGTGGTGTTATTGATGAACTTCTATTCCTGGACTTGCCGCATGAATCTAGATTTCCTAGTGGAATAATGGTGCTAGAATATGGGAAAGCAGTTCAAGAGAGCGTCTATGAGCAACTTCGTGTTGTTCGTGAAGGTCAGCTTCGTATTATTTTCACCCCTGATCTAAAGGTAATAAGGCATGGTTTGAAGGTTAGATGTTGATAGTTTCCTTCTTGTGTCCATAACCTATTATCACTTACATATATGCTTCCTTCTTTCAGATACTGTCTTGGGAATTTTGTGCACGCCGCCATGAAGAGCTACTTCTTCGTAGGTTGGTTGCACCACAGGTAAATTTCCATGTTCTAACCTTAACAAAAAAAAAAAAAAAAAAAAAAAAATTCCATGTTCTAACCTCTAGCCTAAACTTACTCTCATTTAAGTTTCAAGAATACATTAATGTATGAAATGTTTGGCATGTCCTTTACATTCAAGTTTTCATAACTTGTAGCTTCATTTTGTTGTTTTTTTCCTTGTTTATTGTGTTTGTGCCTCTGTATGCAAGCCATAGATTATTGAATGAAAATGACAAGAGCTATATTGTGGAGGTGACTAATGTAGGGATCCTTATGCGGACCCATGTGAATACTGCTTGCGTATCTTCCTTTCTGTGGTCAACAATGGCCAAAAAATAGAAGGAATGTTGGTTCCATGATTTTAATGAAAAATCAGCTCTCTTAGTGGCCAAACAGAAACCCTACTAATTGTAGTGTACCATGGGTGGTTGTGCAATACACAACTATATATTCTCCCCTCAAAAGCTTAGAGAATATCTCTACTCAAAAGTTTCAGCAAATATATTCTAGAGAATCAATAAATACAAATATGTTCCTCTGCCACTTCAATTTGATTTTCTTGTTATTTTCAATAAGTGGTGAAGGATCTTGTAAACAAACTATAATTGAAATCTAATGTGCTTTAATTAGTAATTCCTTGTAAGTACTTGCCTGGGCTGATTGAAGCCAATCCTTAATTGTGAGCCCCTAGGAGAGGTTTGATTGATCAATGAATAAAAACATGCATCATCATTTTTCATTTTGTGCTGGATATTGGCAATTTTTAATAGTCCAATAATTTCAAGATGTATATTCAATTGTTCCAGTTGAGAACTTCCAACTGAATGAAATCATGTGGACAATGTGTCAGAGGTCCCAATGTCATCCCAGCTCTGTGTTGAATTTTGATTGAGTTGTTATACGACTAAAGTATGAGCTTTACAGGTTTCAACACCATCCCCTGAAACATACATATTTTGCAGGTGAATCACTTGCTACAGATTGCACAAAAATGCCAAAGCACAATTTCTGAGAGTGGATCTGATGGAGTTTCTCAGCAGGATTTGCAGTCTAACAGCAATATGTGAGTTGATTTGCGGGATGCCTTCTAGTTAATGCGTCTATTATCTTCTTGTGATCTACCCCTCTGCCATTAGTTGTTCCAAGTTCTAGAACATTTATCTGATTGCTTGAGAATTGTCTCACATGATAATTTTGCTATGCTTCCTATGCCAGGGTTGTGACAGCAGGGCGACAGTTGGCTAGGACATTGGAGTTGCATTCACTAAATGATTTGGGATTTTCCAAAAGATATGTGCGATGCTTGCAGGTAAGCAGCTTTCTATTTCTCAAGGTGTTTTCTGTTGAGTATGACTCTCTTCCAGTTTGTTTTTGAGTTTTTATGTTTTACCACATTCGTGTGTAACAGATATCTGAGGTGGTCAATAGTATGAAAGACTTAATGGATTTCTGCAAGGAACAAAAAGTTGGGCCAACTGGTAACTACTTTTTGCTGGTAGCTTGTGTTCTGTCACTTAAATAATTCCAAGTATTGCAGGAACATTGAAGGATTATGTATTTTTCATAATATAAATGTTAGGGATAATCATAAAATATACCTGAGGTTTGCCATAATATGCACTTCTCATTAAACTAGTTCTTAACCTTATAGTTTTATACTTGGAACCATTTTTAACCTAACAGAAACATATCTAAGGTCTAAATCTTTATAAAGAAAAAATTCGTAAAAATAATCAATACACTTTTTAAGGACTGATAAAAATGTTTGTGAAATTGCAAGTTCAAAAAAAATCATTTGAGGGTTTTATCAACAGTTTTTGATACCTAAAATCTTTTAAATAATTTTTTTTTGTTCTTACAATTTTATCAACACTTCTATTAATATTTGGAAAGTGTATTGACTATTTTTGCAGAATTTTTCTTTATGAAGATTTAGACCCTAGTTATGTTTTGTTAGGTTAAGAAAAATATGTTTCTGTAAGGTTAACATGAAGTTTAATGAAAAGTGTACATTATGGCAAAAGTTGGTATGTTTTTGTAATTATCCCTAAACGTTACATATTTAGGGTGGTTGCACAAAAGCGTTTCTATCTAAAGGGTGTCACCAATATGGTGAGGCTTCCTGCATTGTGAAGGATGGGTGATGGTTCTATTTGAACACTGCTTTCCCTCTACTTTTTTCTTTTTTATTTTGGCAAAGAGGCTATTTCAACAACTAAAACCTATGACTTCTCAATCACAATGGAGAAAGTTTGCAATTGCTACCAAGGCTTGCCCCATAAAAGCATTCATATATTTTTTTAGAAAATTCTATTAACAAACAAGTTGAAAAATTTAGGCTTTAGGTGAGGAACAGGATGGAATTACTATGGATAAAACTTTAAAGGATGAGTTAGTAGATGAAAAGAGGTTAGGAGATAAGATTGTAGCAGTTAAAGTTATTCCAATGGATACTGTCAATGTATGCGCTCCACATGTTGGATTGGGAGGGAGATAAATGAAAAATTTTAGGAGAGTTTAGAGATGTAAAGAATCCTTAAGAGGGAAGAAGATTATCATAAGAGGTGACTTGATTGGCCATGTAGATAAGAAGCAAATGAGTATAAAGATGCACGTGGGATCATGATTTTTGAGAATAAAATGATGAGTGGAATTTTATCTTTGATTTTGTTGTGGCATATGATTTTGTTATAGCTAATACTATTTTCAAGAATCAAGATGAACATTTGATTTATAAAAGTGTCTTATCGACTATCCAAATATACTTCTTTTTCTTATGAGGCAAAATGATTGCTTATGTTGTGAGGATCTTAAAGTTATAGTGGGAGAGTGCGTAATCACTCAACATAGACTTATTGTTCTCAACTTCTATACAAAAAAATGTAGAACAAAGGATGCTAAGAAGTGAAATGTGATAATCAAATGGTGGAACATAAAAAGGCAAAAAGCAAGTTATTTATTTATTTTTTTTAAAAAAAGTATGATAGAAGATATTCAATTGTGAAAGGTGAGACAAATCTAATGTGGAATTAGATGGCTACTAGAGTTCAAGTCACAACATCTTGTAAGAGAAGAAAAAGGCTCTAAACTAAAAGGAGTCATGGTGGTAGGGTGAGGAGGTATGAAAAAAATCAATACCAGGAAAACTTGCTACAAGACTTGGCATACATTCCTTAATGAGAATTCTGAAGAGATGTTTTAGCTAAAACGGAGGCCAAGAAGGCTGTTGGTGAAGCAAGGTCAAAAGCTTACAAAAAATTCTATAGTTGATTTGACACAAAAGATGGAGAAATAAAAAATATATATAATATATATATATATATATATATAAATTAGCTAAAGCAAAAGAAAGAAGAACTATAGATTTGAAGCAAGTAAATTGTAGAAAAGATGAAAACCAGAAAGTATTGGTAAATAGGTATCAAAAGGAGGTAAAAAGTATTGGCAAAAACGATGAATGGTAAAAACAATTGGACTGAATAATATCTTAATAGAATTAAGCATGCTATAAAGGTATTTTATGGTTAACAAAATTATTAATGTGATTCTTGAATCAAAGAGGATAACTAACGAATGAAAAATGAGATATTAAATACTGTGAAAATTGTAGTGGGATCAAAGTAATGAGCTATACTATGATTGGAAATGCTATTTGGACACTCAAGTTTGACACTTTTGTTGACCCTTCATATTAATGTCTTGTACATTTGCATTGAAGTAACACAGTACAAGACATCAATGCAGAGTGTCACAATAAGTGCCAAACTTGAGTGTCCAAATAGCATTTCTTTACTATGTGTTGGAATAAAGGAAATAGAAGGACTTACTCAGCAAATTGGCTCACCATTGAATGCAGATGATTATGTTTTCTAATGTAGATATAGAATGTACAGTTAGCTGTTTTCCTGTATCAATTAGCTGCCTAATTAGTTTGTTTCCTAATTGTTTATGTTTCCTTAATAGTGTCATGACCCTAGGGTTTAGCTAGGGTCTAGGAAGGAATTGGAAGGAATTCAGGGAAGAAACAGAGAAGAATTGGAGGGAGAGATAGAGCAGAATTAGGGGGAGAGAGGAAGAACCGAGAGAAAATTAAGGGAGAATAGAATTAATAGAATTCAATTTCATTTATCATCAAGATGCCTCCCCACCTACTACAAGTGGCCTTTTATAGGCATCAGCTAGCATCTATCTAACAATATATTCTAGAATAACAGAATAACAACGCCCATGTGCTGTAACCAGATTACAAAAATACCCCCTCACTGTAATTGTAACTCAATTACAGCTTTGCCCCTATAATACCCAAGGGTTGTGACAAATAGCTAGTTTCCTTAGAAGATAGATTGCTAGTTTCCTTATGAAGGTGTCAAGACTCACCTTAAATATGACTGTAAATCTGTGCTGTGTTTGCCCCTATAATACCCAAGGGTTGTGACAAATAGCTAGTTTCCTTAGAAGATAGATTGCTAGTTTCCTTATGAAGGTGTCAAGACTCACCTTAAATATGACTGTAAATCTGTGCTGTGCATATACAAGAACTCTGAAAATTCCTACACTATGAAACTTTGGGGGAGCATTTTGGGCGAAGGTTGAGAAAAAAAAAGAAGTGTGTGGAGATCAATTTAATTTCATGCACTGGGCAATGTAGAGCCAAGAGAGAATAAGAACAAATTCAAAGAACAATCAATCAGAAATTCAAATCAATATCATGTGAATATCAAGGCTGAAAAAACTACTCCCCAAAAGGGTTTATGTTGTCTATAAATCCTATCCCAACTAAGAATCTAAGCAATGGAAACAAAACACAATCAAAGATTAACAAGGTAAGAAATAAAAGATTAATTGGAAAAGAAATAAACAAAATATGCTTTCAATATTTGTGCCTAGAATAATATCTCCCAAAATATTTATTTCCATGCCCACTATCATCAGGTCAACAATGGAAGCTAATGAAAAGGTGTTCATAGATTTAGAAATAGCCTGTAAAAGAGTTTCCGTAGGTTGCTTATACATGTGTTATCAAAGATATGTATCTGTTACAACCTTTAGGTAGAACTCACCCTCAAAAGCTAGTTGTTAAGGGGAGGGTGCCCAAGAGGTTATAAACCCCACACCAGAAGACTAAACTTCCAATGTGGGACAAGTCCCATACCTTACAATGGACCATAACATACCATCACGCTCTGCAGCCCGGCGCCTACGACGGCAGGCTGTGCACTAGCCACTGCTAGTCTCGGACGAACACTGCAATGCCGACGTCACCTCCGTCGCCGCTCGCTTTCACTGGGAGCCATAGGGTCGGCTCTAATACCACTGTTACAACCCTCGGGTAGAACTCACCCTCAAAAGCTAGCTGTTAAGGGGAGGGTGCCCAAGAAGTTATAAACTCTACGCTAGAAGGCTGAACTTCCAATGTGGGACAAGTCCCATACCTTACAGTGGACCATAACATTTTCGTAGAGCAGAACATGCATTAGAGTATATGGAGAAGACATTGAGGCTTTTCCAATTACAATTGGAATACATCTAGGATTTGCTCTAAGCTCGTATCTCTTTGCCATAGTGAGGGATGAATTCATCAAATTCATTCAAGCAGCCTTGGTGTATGCTATTTTTAGACAATATTGGCTTGATAGATGAGACAAAAGAACATGTGAGTATTAAGCTCTAGATATAGAGGTGCACTTTAAAATCCAAAGGCTTTAACTTGAGTAGATGGAAAAACTGCATACATAGAATGCAAGTTTAGTAAAAGTACAAGTGTGAATAATGTTATGGTGAGACTTGAACTTCAAGTGATTTCAAAAAAAGATTAGTATAGATTTCTTGGATCAATCGTCCAAAAAGTTGAGAAGTCTATTGATAATATTACTGAAAGTATTAGAAGTGTGTTTGGGGGAGGGGGATGGAATGAGGTATACTTTGTTGGGGAGGAATAAATGGAATAGAAATGGATGGAAGATGGAAAGGGTTTCCATCCATTCTCCTCAAAATCTACATTTTCCTGTCTCCCCCAATTTGGTGGAGAATGGAAGGAGGAATGCAAGTGGGGGGGAAATTTTGATATTGTATGAACAAAAGTAGCCTCAATATTTATGTATTCATCTTTTCATTTATTCATTATGAGGCTATAATAATCATTTGTTGTTTAATAATTTTCCATTCCATCTATTTTCGTAACTCTTCCAAGCAAGAAGAAAGTACATTCCATCCCCTCCTCTCGCAAATGAGAAAAAATCTTTCCTTCCATACCATTCCATTACATTCCATTTCTAAGTCTCTCCCAAACATAAACTAAGCCAGAATGAGTAAAATGGAGAAATGTGTTTGACGTGTTATGCATGGTAAAATCCCATTAAAGAAAAATTTATTAAATGGTACAGGGCCAATTTTGTTGTGTCTTACAGAACATTGGATAATAAAACACTAACATGACAAAATATAAGCGTAATGAGGATGATATTACGATAGATTTGTGACCATGCAAGAAAAAATAGAATTAAGGTTAATACATTATAAGATTAGAGTGACTATTACCAAAAATAAGATGCGTGAAACAATAAGTGGTTTGGCCATGTGATTTTAAACCTTCTAATGTGATTTTAATTTGTTTTAGACGTGCTATCTTGTTATAGAGAAGAGGGTTTTTGTGCATTTGAAAAGTTTTTGGTCATGAAAGGAATAAAAATAACTTAAAAATGAGTGGTCAACGTACCGCTGTTTTCCATGAGTGGTCTTAGTTTAATTCAGTTTCTTTCCTTTAACCGTTAAGAAATATTGGAAATGCCCATGTAATGCTCACGTGGCTGTCCTATGTCTGTTTCCCTTTTTTATTCTTGAAAAATGTAATATTCACTTCACGTGGGTGTCCTAACGGTTAATAATATTGAAAAATGTAATATGTAATGATACATAAAAAGAAATAAATAGAACAGCTAAATTATTATTTGGCAATATTGTCAATTGATTGTTAGAAAAAACTAGTAATTTCTTATGGTGAACTAATTAAATAAATGGGTAGATTTAGTAGTATTAATAGATAAAAAAGTATTAACTGTTCAAAGATAGTTATTAATAATTAATAAACTAATTAGCAATAATTGTATGTGTTGAACTTCTCAATTTTTGTTAAAACATTAAGGGGTTGTTGGATTTTACTTACAATTTTAGTTTTTTGTTTCTATCTTCAAATTTTTTGAAAATAAGAAAAAGCTCACCTGTATTTCGTTTGGGGAAAAAATTAGAACACACCTTTTCAATTTTTGTTTCATCTCAGTTTCTTAAACAAACGAAGGCTGTTTCTCATATTCTGCTTAAGCTTCTTAGCTGCTGCTGCTGCTTTTTGTTCAAGTCGTGAGAATCTTCCTTTTGTTTTGGTTACTGTTGTTTTGGTTACTGCCGATAATTCCAGTGGGCATCTGGTTCTTTCTCCTCATTGTTTCACTGCTGGCCAAACCTACATCTCGGTTTTGGTCAACTGCGACCCCAGATATGGGTTTGGGAATCGAGATCTAGGGTTGTTGATTTGGGTTCACAGACTTGGGAACCTAGATCTGGAGTTTTTGATTTGGGTGCACGGGTTTGGGAACCTAGATTTGGGTTTGGTGAACCTCATTAGCAAACCCTCTATTTTACTGTGAGTAGTGTATCAAAACTTCCCTTATCCCTGATGTATATAGATGATAGGGTGAATACGGTCTGGAATTAGATATCTATGTTGCCTTCCTATTCCTATCATTCAAATTTTGCATAAGGCCTGGGTTACTGTGGACATCCACACTACCATCAACGTTGTGTATCTACTTTTTACTGGATCTGATACAGATATTCATTTGCAGAGGGCCTGAAAAATTATCCTCGGCATTCTACTGCTGCCAAGCTGCAGACGCCAAAGATGCATGATATGGAGCAGCTGGCAACTATTCAGGGTCTGCCAACTGATCGTAACACTCTCAGTAAATTAATGGCATTGCATCCTGGACTTAGCGGCCAGATGAGTAATAATCACCACATGGTTGGCAGAGGGGCTTTAAGTGGTTCAGCGCAAGTTGCTTTGGCACTGACCAACTACCAGAACCTACTGATGAGACAGAACTCGATGAATTCAAACTCAAATTCACTTCAACAAGAAGCATCATCTTCCTTTAACAATGCTAACCAGAGTCCATCTTCATCATTTCAAGGGCGTGTTCTAGCACCGGGGACCATGCCACCTGTTAGTGGTATTACAAATGCCCAACTATCACAGCAGCAACAGCCACACCAACGGTCCCTGAATGGCAATGTGATGCAACAACAAACTTATCCGCAGATGCCTCACAGCAACCAGGCTGTACAACAGCATGTGATGCAGCAAATGCTGCAGGATATGAACAGTAGCAATGGTGGGGGGTTGCAGCAGCAGCAATCCGTTGCAGGGCAGAATGCAAACGCAAACGCAAATGCGGTAGTGTTTGGAAGTAATTCCTCAGCAGCCACTGCAGGCTCTGTGAATGCGGGAGGAAGTACCACCGGCCCTACGCCAAGTAGAAGCAGTAGTTTTAAAGCAGCAGCTTCCAACAGTGACTCCTCTGCGGCTGGTGGCAACACTGGGTTCAACCAGAAAGGACAAGATATGCCTCCTACTCTTAATTTGACAGAGGAACTGGTTCCGGATATAGCCAGGGAGTTCGCGGAGAATGGGTTTTTTGATGGTGACCTTGATGATAATATGGGCTTTGGCTGGAAGGCTTGACTGATGATGCATCATCCATCATCTCCTACTGCCACTATACTTGCTAATATTACGTTTGTACAGGAGGTTTGTATTAGCAATTTTCATTTTTTTTAAAAAAATTAATCTCCTTCTCTGCTTTCTTAATTATGGAGATTGTTGTGAACGTCTAGAATTAGTACTCCCCTCAAGTAGGCGGCGTCACATATAGTCTGTCTCTTCTGTCTTGTTTTACGCCCTCTGGATTTTCGGCTGCCAAAGCATTGCAAGTGTAATTTAACGGACACGAAACTCATAGATTGCTAGTGTCTTTCATCAACTGGAGTGCGTGCTGCTGCATTTACACACACACACACACACACACACACACACACATGCATGTATCCCATGCTCTGGAATCACTGCTTTTGTTTTTGTCACGTGATAAATAGTTCTTCAGGCTTTGCCCAACAGCTTGAACATGCGAGACACTGCAACACCCCCAAGAGACGTGATCGATCAAGAAACTTTGCATCAAATAGGTTGTGAAAGAAAAGTAAACAAATATGTTTTGATCTAATTAGTGGTGGTTGTATTGAATCCTAGGCATCAATTTGCATGTGCAAGCCATGCTGCTAGGCTTATAGGAACTTGTCACCACCTGCTCTGCTCACACTTTAGCAAAACCGTACCATTAAACACCACAATCAAGGCAGGACTTAATAGTCCCACAAAAATATTTTTAGGGAGAACTTCACACTGAATATAAGATTGCCAATATTTATAAATAGCAAACTTCCTTTGGCAGTAACCATATATGTCTCAAAAGCAGAATTATAACTTCTTAATTCTCAATTACCATCCTTGCCTTTAAACATAATGTGATTCAGAAATTTCCAGTAAAAAAAAAGAATCAATTTAGTATTTTTGTCCTTTTATTTTTCTTTAAAAATACTGCCACTGACGAACGCTATTCTCCGCCCATAAAAACTAGGCCAGATTAATGATTGTATCCTTTATACCCCTTTGGGCTTTGGGCTTTGGCCTCTGCTGGAAAAAATACTAGGGTGTATACCAGTGCACATTGACTTTAAGTGGATCACTATAAGCTAGTAACTACTATAAGGGTTAAGGATACAGCCTTTAATGGATCCCAGATGGTCCAAGTTGGGAGTGGCAAGAGACACCGATGCCCATGTACATGAGAACCCTTCAGGAAAAACAATAAATGTGATAATTTGACGGGTTAGGCTGGCATACAGATGGTACCGCGAGTGAAAGGAGGAACAAGTGTATGCTGTATCAAATTTTGAGAACAAAATTCTTTTAAGGAAACCGTGCTAAATTACTCCAATTTAGGCCTTAGTTAATGAAAATTAATGATGATGTGGCAATATCTTTAAGAGGAATATTAGTTATAATGGTCCAAGAGATGGTGGGGGAAATGGTAAGGCCATTGTAAGAGGCAAATTGGTATATTTGTACCTATTCTATGTGTGGGGTGGATGTGCGTGCAGTTGTGTACGATTGCCTCATTGGAAATGTCGTCCACAAACCATGTGGAGAAGAGAAGGGAACGTATGGAATGTGGTTGGTAGCCTGATAATTACGGAAACCTCCTGCTAGCACTAAAGCCTATATAAAGCTAGCTCTACATGGGCAGTGCAGGGGAATTTTCCAAACCGGGTATTGTGTGATAAGGTGACTTATACTTGTGAGGAGGCACGCTGTGAGCTGGGGTGCCTTGTGTACAAGTGAGAGGGGCATGGGATGCAGTGAGCCGTCTACATAGTGCTAGTGTGTGTGGCCTTGCCTGTCTGCAAGTAGGGGAAGAGTCTTATTGAGTATAGGGTGGGGAAGAGCCTGAAAGGGGATTCCAGCATTTCTCTCTATAAGATCATTCATCCTTTCCATAAATGTGCATAGAATGAGCATAACAATGATTTACATGGGTTGTGAATGCATGATTGTGAGATGCATCATGTGTTAATATGTTGCCGAGTATATGTGGCTGTGGGCATGCATATTGTTAGCTATAGGTACATGCTTCTGTCGGGTTGGACTAGAGGTGAAACACTGAATTTATCAAGCATGGTGCTGTGCACTTATGGAGTAGTGCTCCATAGCATAAAATCAGAGAGTCGTTCAAAGTAACTCAGAGCAGCATTAATAGGAAGACAGACTGAAAGTAACCTACCATACATAATATAATGACCCATCCATTTCTTGTCTCTGGACCCTCCCCAGGACCTCTACTTGCAGGATACCACCAATGCAATGGGCAGGTTCTGGAAACTTGAACTTCTGCAGACGATTCTCCTAATAAACATGAAGAGCTATTTAACCTTGTTTATTTTGAGATAATACAGTCAATTTTGCTGTAAATGCAGAAAAAGAGAATTAAATGGGAATGCAATTTGCTCATAGCGGACAATATTGGACCCGTTGATAGATTTAAGGGCTGCTCCATCTCTAGAGCTTCCAGAGTGAATGCAGAAAATCAATTTATATGTATGTGTGCGTACATATCCCAAGAAAATAGATCCTATATTTGATAGCAGGAAAAGAAAACAGGATGGAGGATAAGATAAAAGGGAAGATAAAACTGACCGACTTTTCCTCTTCCAGTTTGGTTGAGCAGAAAGAGTTCCTTCACTTTATCATTTCGAGTATCAACAGCATGGGTTTTGATTGAAGGGCATTTACATAAAGATAATGAAATTCATCCCCTCTTTTGTCTGCCTTGCACTCATTTGGACTGATGGACTCTGGTGATGCTCTTCCCGTGCTGATTTATTACTCTCCACCTTTTCTAGCATTTTCTTAGCTTCCTATAAAAAAAAAAAAAAATGAACCTAGTGCACGAGGCTCCCGCATTACAGCCTTACTCTTGCATAGCAAGGAGGCCGTTTCCCGACCTTTTTTCTTCTTTTTATAAGTCGCTGTTTCCCAACTTGAACCTGTGATTTAGAGGTCAAATTGGAGCAACCTTATTGTTATGCCAAGGCTCATCTTTACTCTGCTCTTGTCCCATTTCAGAAAAGCTTCTGTCCAACCAAAAGGACTGCAACCACGTAAGAACTGTGAAACTCACCTGAGCCATAGGAAAGTCTGGCGAGGTATACCATTGGGCCCGTGGCCAGCTGCAGGATCATCTCTTGTGTCACTTTCTATATCCACTGCTGGCCTGGGGTGTCCCATTCTAACGCGTACGGCCTGTGCTGAACATATAGGAAATCCAGACTGAAAATATGCAATACAAATCTAGTTTCTTTCGGTAAGGGGAACGCAAAAAACACCGGGCAGAAAAATATACAGTAGTAAAAACACATGTCAAAAAGAATCAAAATTAACCTTGGGTTGACCGTCCTTGTGCGGCTCTCGCCGCTCGTGCCCTCGATTTCGACAAAGGAGATAAATCACAAACGTGAGACTTTGCCTCATTGTTTAGGACGAGAATCGAACTCTCGACCCATCGATGTGAATTTGACATATCATTTATCCGACCGCTCGATCTTGGGGGCAGAATCAAATTTAACCCTGGAATGGCTGCACACGAATTTCAGTAACAAGGCACAACTTTGCAGTCAACATGTACTTGTACTTTAGTGTCTCAGGAACTGCAGCATCACTTTTGCCTTTACTCGACCAATACGAAGCTCCATCTTCAATCCTATCTCTCGGTTCCAATGTATTCCGAATGCTTTCTTCAGGGTAGTTATCAGTGCTGGATGCACTAATTGCCTCCAAAATGCAATCCTTTCTCCTAAAATTGGTAAGGCCCCGGGCTAAAAAGACATAAACCTTGTGATCCCTTCTCCAAGCATTCCCATTCCGTAGAATTTCCAGGCCTGATCTGCTCTGCCGGTTCTACCATGTTTTTCACTTCAATAACATGGGCAACACTAGATATTTCTGGAAACATTCTTAGACGAAGCTGCTTGGAGAGGCCATTTGCAATTACTACGTGATCTTAAAGCCACATCAGAAAAGATCAATGAAACAGTTAAAGCCACCTTTAATTAGGGACGGATCCAGAAATCTATGTAGGGAAAGACTAAATTTTTTTTTTGAGATATAAAATTATAAATCACAAATTTTGGAGTGGGCTGAAATTTTTTTTTGACTGAATTATTAGTAAAATTTATTATTTTTTATATTAAAAGATTAATTTTTATATTAAAAAAATATTTTTAATATTAAAAAAATATTTTTAATATTAAAAAAATATTTTTAATTGTGAGCTTCCCTTAGCCTCACGCATGCATCCGCCCCTGCGGCTTTAACAATGCTAAATAATTGTGTCACGTACAAAGAACTTAAATTATTTCAACACCAAAGAAAGCATTCAACGGAACAACAAAAAGCATGCACTAAAAACGAAGAAAACATGGCCAAAGGAATCTCATTGATCCCAATTCATAACATCATAAAAGTTAGAACTAGAATATGAAAATGATCATGGAGCACCACTGTTGTCCAGAACAGAAAATTTTCTGGAATAAAAATTTTCACTCAGATGATTCAAGTCCAAGAAATGCTGGAACATACAAGAAGACACAAATTGAAGCGAAGCTCAAAATTTACAAATGCGAGCTCACCAAACCGGCGCCAAGAACTTGAAGCTAAAGCAACACGAACAAGATCAGACGGGTCATCTAGACAACAGATAATCTTTATAGACATGTTCTGTCCAAGCCATTGTATGAAATCTCCACAACCCTCCATTCATGCTAAATTACACGAGTTACAGGACGTAAATTGTCGATGATCAACGGCATACCATACCTGGTTCAGAAAGAAATGTTCATAATCAATAGAAAGAACATATTACAATTTCAAAAGCATAACAATACAACATTATTAAGTTAATCTTCGAAAACATAATCACAAAACGCAAAAGCCCCACAAGGAATAATAAAAACCCTTTCTTTCATCACATATTATTGCATTCATGTATAAATAGAGTTATATCCGCAACAAATGAAACTAAACTGATTGGAGTATCCTACGAATTACTTGGGGAAAAAGAGAAAGAGAGGCGGGTTTATGAGCAATGAGTGTAAATAATTTATATTCTCACGGAAAACGAAAAAAATCAGGAGGAAAATCAAATCCCAGATTTCAAGAATGAAAGGAGAAGGGGTGGTACCTTGCCATAAATAGATGGATCTAACTGAAAACCCATTAAGAAAGATGAAAAAAGCCGAAAGCAACAGAGAGTTCTCGAACCACACCGACCGCCAAACAGCCACAGCCATAGCCTACAGCCACAGTTTGTTAGGATGGTTTGGAGATGATAACCATGAGACGAGAAAATTCGGGACTCTGAAAGGGCAAAACTAAAAATTCGCATTATGTGATCAGCAAATCCGTAAAGTTATCTTGATCTTGGAATGACCCTTCCTTGTGAGCTCTTCAACGCTTAGTTCCTTAATTTTATTAGAAGAGATAAATAGCGAAATGTGCTTTAATTTTGTTAGAAGAGACCAAGTTACTTGCTTTCTCTATCTTTCTTTGCCAAACTTTTGTTCTAGGCTTTCTTGGGAGAGAGAGAAGAGCAATAGAAGATGGAAATAGTGAGAGGAAAAGAAAATGGAAATGGAAGAAGATAAATGAATAATAAAAATAAGTAACAAATGATAATTAATATTTAACATATTTTATATGTAAAAAAACGTAACTTTTACTCAAAATAGACAAAATTAGAGTGAGGGCTTGGACTCCACCCTCTCTCCCTGTATTCCCTCGTCGAGCAAACTCTACATAGATAGAAGAATATTTTTGTTTAATAAAATTATAAAATTAATGACAACAAAATCAAGCAAAAATAAATTTTTCTATTCATTTCATCCTTTTTTTTTAATATCTTTTATTTTGATAACAGAAAAAACTAAAAATAAAAGCTTTGGACAAGAGTGAATGAATACACCCAATTATTGTTGTATTTGTATCTGCCAAGAGAACTGTCTCCCTTTCATTTATGTACTCGTCCCCTCTCCAAAGTCCAAAGGCAGAGTCACTGTCAAATGTTTCCATCCCTTCTTCATATGGTTTTGGGTTTTTAAATATTTTCTTCATATTATTGTTTCTAAGATCAAGAATCTTTGAAAACTTTCAAAGGTCTATTATATAAATATATAATTTCCCACTCCCAGGGAATTTCCCCCCTCGCAAGTTTTCACTGGGTTGCGTCCTTCCTAGCTTTAGGTATAATCAACTGCTCAATCACATCATTTATTGACAAATTCAATAGCTTTTTTGACATGACAACTACAATTGCCATGTAAATTATAAATTATTAAAAAGTTAAAAGAAAAGTCAAGAAGATGAGCTTTATATACAAAAAAAAAAAATTATTGCCACAAGATACACACACACACACACATATATATATACACATATACATATCATTTTGCACAGAACTTCAAATCAAAATAATTTCCCAAGTGCCAAGGCTAACTACTAACTACAAATTCTAAAACTGGCTAATTAACAACTCTTGATCGATCATATTCATCACCACTTCACTTCACTTCACTGGGGCAATATCAGCACAGAGTCTAAGCACAGCCCCCCCTTAGTATGGGTGCAATCAATCTGCATCATCGAGAATTTGATCGTCGCCGCCGAGTTCGAGCTTGAGCTTGAGCTCGTGACGGAAAAATCGCCGACGTGGTAGAGCAGCCACTCCCCCTGTTGGATGAGATAGCACTGGGACATGGTGTGGTGGCCTTGGGAAGTTGATAACTGGAACCGGACTGGTTTGATGTCCCAGCCGTGGACCTGGTCAAGGTTGCATACCCGGCGGCCGAGCCATTTTCCGGTGGTTCTTCCGAGCTGGAGGCGGAAGAACAGGCTGTATGTTCCGGATGGAAAGTAGTCCAAATCTAAGCTACCATCAACTTCTAGCCACCATATCTGCTGGAGATATGCAATTGTGTGGAATCTGCATTTCGAGCAAAGGCAAATCTCACGTAAGTTTGACGGGTTTTATTTTTGCAAATGTAATCCAAATGATTCTAAATCTAATTCACATCAAGTGAAGCGATCACAGCCCCCTTTTTTAGTGGTTTTTGTTCACAATAGCCAGCATTCTCTGCGGGTTTGGAAAAACATTACTTGCCATCTTCTCTTCAAGTTTTTGCGTCAATTCATCAAACTATATATATGACCAATTCAACATCTAATCGTCATCACAAATTTTAATTCTATTAAATGATATAATTGACTCTAAATAAAAATTAGAGGAAAATTTGACATTGGGACCATACTGAATTTTAATTAGTAAGACATTATAATCAACTAAAATTTAAAAATTGTTATATATCACATCGATCATATATATTAAAGGACAAGAGATTTCTCATTTTGTAAATAGCATTTCCTATAATTTTTCAAAAATGCTACAACTTGTATTAAGATGGAACAATATAAGAGCTTGCAATATAAAATAGGAGTTGGAGAGGTAAAAAGGGCTGTAGAGTTTATATATATATATATATATATATCACCACATGCAGAAGACATTGACCATGAAGATGGAAGATAGGAGATAGAAGACGCCAAGGTAAGTTAAAATACTCAAGAAATTGAATAATATAAGCCAAAAAAAATATCTGGCAAGTTGAAATAGTCTGAATCCAAGTTGCCTCCTTTACTCTATCATGACAATTGTTGGCTTCAGAACTGGGAGCATCATCTAGAAGAGTGAAACCAGATGGCATACAAGCACGGGAGCAAGCGGACATAAATTTCTTTGGACACATGTTAGCGTGTACGTAGATCACTCTGCTAATTAATGATGATCTTACCATAGGAAATTCTGGATTTTTTTTTTTTTTTTTTTGTCACTCGTTCCAATTTTAAGCTTTGTTCGGGATGTAAATTATTATTATTATTATTGTTGTTTTGGTGTGGGAGGGTAGAGAATAGAAAGTAAGGAACAAATGTTTTAAGTTTGAGATCAGAGCAATGAAAATGGATGGAATGAAATGTAAAACAGGAAGAGCAGATAAAGTAAAAGTAATGAAAATTAATCTCAAGGCCAATGGAAAGTAAATGGAATGAAAAATGTTAATGGAAAATATTAATCATTACAATACTTGACCATAATATTCTTTCAATAAAAAAATAGTGTAATTAGTCAACTCAAGAGCAAGTTTAAATTTTTAAAAAATTATTAAAGTTAATATTCTATTCTTAAAACACAAAAATTAGTATGCTTTCTTCCATTTCTATTCATTCTTCTCAAATTGCAATAAGACCAAAAAAAATAAAAAATAAAAAATAGGCCATTGAATGGAAATGAAGAAAACATGGCCCATCTACTTCATTACTATACCCCTCCAAAGGCCTAACTTTTCCATTCCATTCAATCCCCCTTTTCCCAAACAGTGTTAGGATATTTCCAGTGAAGGGCTGCCACGACCGGACCAACTCAACCCAAAAACTAATAAATGATAATAACTAATTATTTCTTAAAATTAAAATAGATCTTGGACACAGACATGAGCTGGCCAACCACCCATCACTAATTCCGGATTCAATGGAGAAGGGAAAAGTACCCGCAAAAGGCATCCCTACAACTTTGTTCTTGGAGTCATTTGGCCCATTAATACGATCTCTGGTGTCATCATCCAAACAAATTGCCTTAAAATTTGAAAAGTAATTGGTTTCCCTTCTCATCTCATGGAAATGATGAGTTCAGATTCAAGTCCCCTCCACCAAAAGCAAAAAGAAGATAATAAAATAAAAAAGGAAGGTAAGTGATTCAATGATATATATATCTAACCTGGATTCATAAGTTGGAATGTGATTCCAGTATCTCCGATCATCGATGCCAGTTATTTTAAGTGCCTTCCAAGAAATAGAAACACAAATTCTTCCACTTGTTTTATCCATCCACAGTTCCTGCATGCCAACAGTTGATCCATGTATATATCCACATCCTAACCCATCAACAACTATCAACACAGATAGAGGCCAAGGCCAAGCCATGGAGAAATTAATTAAGAAGAGAGACAGAATCTCTCACCTTGGTTCCCCCATCAAAGCGATTGGGACGGCATAATCTGGCATAGATGTCTTTCTTAGCCAACTGGTCAGGACTTCCGTCCAACAGCATCTGGGCAAGACTCCGGTAGTTTTCCGGCAACTTGGATTCCCAGACAAAATCGGCCGACGAGGCTAGCCGAAACGCCCGGTTCACGAGGGCCATTTTGCAAATCTGGGGAGGGTCCAGATGAGCCAGAACCAGAGCCACGCAGCTCTCCGGCATCTCCCCCAGGCCCTGCTTCCAGGGAGTCTGATCGCCGCCACTACCCTCTGCAACAAACCCAGAAAATCCAGCGCCCATTTACATACAACAAATCTAGAAGACCCAACAAATTCAAACCAAGAAGCCCCTTAGAAGATGGGATCACGGAGAAGTGACGAGTAAAGCAAAGCTTGAAGGCGATGCGGCCAAAGACAAAGGGACCGTATAATTCCATGGCTGGCGGAGACGTATAAAAGGGCCTACAAATTGTAAAAGTTGAAACAGTACTCATCACGTGTTCAGTAACTGCTGTGTTGCCCACCCCGACACTTGAGAGAGAGGGGGAGGTTGGGGCCATGCATGTGGGACGCACGCCCCACATGAATGGGCTAACTCTCTTTCTCTTATTGAGCAACTGCTATATTATTTATCTTAGAAACAACTGTTATGTTGTCTATTGTCGGGCAAGATAATAGTTGCCCGACTGAGAGAGAGAGAGTAGGCCTCATACAGAGTCAGCCCAACCAGTTTGGGGGCTCTAGGCAAAAAAAAAAATTTGAGGCTTTTTTAAAAGTATTATTTTTTTTAAAAAAATTCATCAATTCATTAAATTAGAAAAAAGAAGTTAAAGTTCAATCCACTACAAAATTTGTTAATTTTTTATTTCAATCAATTACATAATTGATGTCATTTTTTATTTTTATTTATTATTTTTTTAAAAAATTGCAAATATCGTTTAATTTTACTAAATTTGTATTCAACATCAAATTCATACTATGCGTAAAAAAATATTATTGGTAGACTTACATTAATTTAATTATTACAATTATTAGTTATAAATTAGATGAGGGGGGAAGGGAATGAAAAGTGAAAAGTGAGTTTAAAAATTGAGAATATGAATACACTACAAAATTAGACAGACAACAGTACAAAATTGGACAGAGAGCATGAGAAAAAAATATAAAATTAGTACTTTGTATTTAATTTTTTAACAAAATATTTATTATTAAAAAAATATAAAAAATATAAAATTTTAAAAATGGGGCCTTAGTCAATTGCCTACTTGGCCTTATATTAGGGCTGGCACTGACCCCATACATATGTAGCGTGGTTAATTGTCCGACGATAGACAACATAACAGTTGCTCGACTGAGAGAGAGGGGGTGGGCTCTCACGCCACATGTATGGGCCCATCTCCCTCTCTCTTAGTCGGATAATTGCTATGTTACTTGACGGTGAGCAACATAGCAGTGTCCTAAAATTAGAATATAACTTCCACATCATATTAATCAATATTAAAATTAAAACTGTAACAATTAATATATTAATCTTCTTTTCTCTGGGCAATTGAACAGTATTTTATATAGTCTATTTAAATTTGCTGTACCTTTTGGATCCCCCACGTCGGATGGGTGCCGATTTGACAACAATCACGTTGAAACATTTCAATAATCTATCTAAATTTACCTGGCTAGCTAATTACTGATCATAAAATTATACAAAATTAATTACATGATCCTTTTGAAGTAATTAAAGAGAAGCTTAGCTAGCTAGCTAGCATATGGTGTGATCAGTGACGAGCGGAATGATCTCATTGGCTCGAACTAGCTCGATCATTGAAGATTCCATTCGAGGATTAAGGAATTAATTAAATGCATGGACAAATCAGGCTTTTAAGCAAAATCCATTGCATACAGTCCACAAGGCTCTTGGTTAATTAGGCAATGACGCAGCGACATGCACGTACGGGCCACGTACGTATTATCTGAACAATCACAACCTCTCTTAGTTTTATATATGTAACGTAGTTTCAATATCTTTGAATCATTTTTTGTTTCAGAAATGACAAAGATAATCTGAAACGTTTTTAAGACTGTTTCTATAATTTGCGAAACGTTTTGAGGTTTTTTTTTTCTCCCAAATTATAGAAATTTATCGAAAATGCGTTTTCTACGAGCTGTCGGAAGTTTCAGGGTGTCGTTTTAAGTGAGGTTGAACTTGTTGAGAAGATCAACGTTATGTTGAAGACGTGGCACAAGCAGTTGGAATCGGCATAGAGCATCTACTTGAGCGATGCGCAACAGGTGGTTGGTGGCAGTGACAACAATGAGAGATCGGTGCATATATGGGTGTAAATAGCTAGCTAACTAGGGTTGGCAAGGCAACAACTTCTGGATGCACGACATCGAGTCGTCAGTGAGGCTCTAGCTAGTCGGCCAGATTCAAGAGGCTTCGGCAGAACCCCATCGAAACCCATGAAGAGATCAACAAATTAAAACAATGACGTCAGAAACGACTTCGAATCCATTTCTTCAGTGTATTTCTTCTCTTTCTATGAGACAAAAAGTAAACAAGAAATTGAGATAATTAAGAAGCAATATATATATATATATTATATCAAAGATCGAGAGAGAGAGAGAGAGAGAGAGAGAGATCAGAGAAACACGGAAGAAAGGGTTTTTGTTGTTCTTGTTCGATCGAGAGCAGGAAGATGAGAACATCAGTGAGAAAATAGTGGCTATATTAAAAATTATATTTATAATTTTTTTTATTTTTTTATTTATATTTTATCTTGAGTTTCTAGTTTTTACTTTTTTAAAAAAAATATCATTTTTTTATTTCCATTTCATATAAAAAAACGTTTTTCTTTTTCATTTTCGTGAAACCTAGATTATAACATATAATATTAAGTTTGATAATAATTAATCAAATAAAAATTAAAGAAATGAAAAAATTGAATTCAGAAAAAATCTAAAAAAGAAACTGTACTGCCGGGGGGGATCGGTGGGTCAGTTCTCAGTTGTCGGATCCGGATTTCATGAACCAGTTTTGATTGCAATGGGAAAAGAAAGTCAAAGGCTTAGTACTGGAATTAGGTGGCGAGTCAGTGGGCTGTAAATGTAATCCATCCGGGAATAGATTGCCGATTGGGGTGGGGTGGGGTTAGTTCTTAATGTGATACTGATATTTCGATATATTATTAAAACCACTTTGGCACCTGCAACTGGAAGATATATGGTTTGTTGGTGATGCTTTGCGGTAGTGTGTTTGGGAGATTACGTGTTTGATTTTTGTTATTATTAAGATTAATATTTAATGTGTGGTTATTTGTTATGTTTTAATGAAATTTATTTAAGAGTGAAAAAGACTTATATTATAATATTAAGGTAACTTTGTTGAAAACACATTCTTTCTTCCTACACACTCACTCTTTCTTTCAATGCCACCTTAATTAGTTAATAACTTTTCAATTTATGAGTATTAATACCATTTTTTTTTTTTATTCAGTTCAGCGTGTGTTTGGCTTACCGGTTTGAATTAGTTTATTATTAGTTATATAATTTATTTTATTTGATAATATTTAAGAATTTAAACGCAATCAATTTTATAAACTATTTTACTAGCGTTTGAGATAAGCTTTCTCTCCCCTCCCCTTTCAGTTTTTTCAAATAAGTTCTTAACACTTTTTTGCATTGATCCAATAAATTATTGATTTACTTTTAAATAAAATATATATTTTTAACCTCAAGTCTCTATATCCCTCTATCTTCTTTATAGTCATCTATGCTAAACTCATATTTGATTGTCGCTTCCAATTCCAGTTAGAACTATTTTTGTCGTCGTCTAACAGCCTTCTCCATCTATCTTTATCGTCATTACCTCTATCTTTTTCTTCATTGACTTCATCGCCACCTTCTCTTGCTATCACCATCATCTCTTTGGTTCACTATATATATATATTAATGTATATTAAATTAATATATTTAATATTTTTATTAAAAATAATATTTCTATAAATTTTATTTATATTATTTAATATGTTTATTTTTATTTTTTTTATTAAATTATAATAATTTATTTAAAAATATATTTATCTAAATATGTTATTAATTTAAATGTTAGTCAACTTTTAAATTTTACACAATTTAAAAACTAAATAGTCTATAAACTGCTTTTAAAAAGGGTAAGCCAAACAGCCTGTTACCAATTGATTACCAGTTCAAGTTTGAATTGGGCTGAGTGCTTCAGACTTCAAACACATCATTCCGAGTAAAGAAATTGTAATCCCAAAAAGAAATCAAGAGAGCAATCAAACAAACATATTTGTTTGTTTGTTTGTTTTTAATTAAAATAGCATGTCAATTATCAGTGTGTCGTTCACGTTGACTACCGGGGAATGATAATAATTTTTTTGAAGCGTAAATGAATTCGTTAATTTTTGATTAATTTATTTTAATGAATGTGATTAGCAAGGAATCGTTATGTCATAAGTAAAAGTCTAATAAAAAATTAAAAAAAGTTCAAAAACTTAAAATAATCTTTTAAGTTGAAAGATGTAAATTTTTTCATAATTGAGAGGTTTGGCACAACTAAATTAAATAACTCTGATATTTAAAAATTCTTTTAAATATTTTAATAAAAAAATAAATACTTATCCATAAAGAATTCTACTTCTAAAAGAATTTCAAAATATTAGAATAAACATCATTTATAAGAATCATAATTTTAATGGATTCTAAAATATAAGAATCATAATTTTAATAGGTTTCAGAATATCAAGATAGACTTTATTCCTTCTTGACCAAATAAGGGGACGATTGGAGGTGGGGCGTAGGCTCCAGCGATGGGTTCGTCCGGGGGGCGGCTGACACCTACAAGGATTTCGACGGTCGAGTGAGTAAGAGAGTAAGATGAGACAGTATATCAGTGGGTCAAAGATGAGAACATACATTGGCTCTAAAGAGAACTGATTGATATAGGAAGAGGAGATGTCCTCCTGCATGCATGAAACGTGCGATTGTAAGTGGTAAGATCGGCTATCCGACGCCGATGGTGGTTCCCTGGTGGTAGCATGGTTGCGACGGGATCCTCATTAATGTGGATGAGATCCACCACTAATGAGAATAGGATCTGAGACTGCCGCGCAGATATTCAGTGAGTTTGCAATGATACCGTGGCAAGCTGGCACTGTGCCAAAGTTAGGTCCAAAAGGGAGATCAGGTTGGGCCGAGATTGGGCCTAAGGAGAGAGCCGAGATTGGGCCCGGACGGTCCAGAATTTATCTGTAAGAATTGTAATTCTGAATTATTTAAAATTACTCCATATATCCCTCTGTAAATAAATAGACATTTATTCAAAAAAAAATTATCTGATACTGATTTCAATATAATTTTTATAATTTTAATATTTAACTTAAGCATTGAAGTATTTGCGCTAAAATCTTCTCGCGCCCTTTGACTATTCCTTTTTTGCAGGCTCAGATGACTTTACGATGACGATGACGTTTTTAACCAAATAAATTTATTATTACATCTCACCAATAATAAGTATATTAAAAATTTATCCAATAATTAATTACTTAATATATTTAAGTGTACAAGTCTTTTAAGCATATAAAATTTTAACTTCAATTAGCAAACTAATATTTTATAATAATAACAATTTTAAATAAATTCTTATATATACTAAAATAAAATTTTAAAAGAGACGACTTCAAATACATAACCCTAGGCCCTTACCTAATACCCGATGGAAAAAAAATAAAAATAAAATGAAAGATGAATGGTTAAGTGGAAGGAAAGGGGCATGAGATCGAGTTTGAAAAAGCTGAAGTCAATTGGATTGCAGGGGGAGGGGGTGGTTGGAAATCATGACTTTTTATGTCATTTAATTGATTCTTCAGGTCCTAACGTGATAGTCATGCACAAAAAACCTAATCATTACTTTAATGAAATTACATCAAGTGCGACTTAGGCAGGCAGCCCTCTTTAAATTTACTTTAATGAAATTACAAAAGTAAATATAAAAATAATCTAAATCACAAAACAATCTTAGTAGAATTAATCCAATCTAAATACAAAACTCATAATATTTTTCCACTCAAACAACACTACCAACAAAAATGATTTCATATGAATAGGGGTGTGCAAAACTATAATTGGATTGAAATAATCAAATCGAACCGACTAAAATCATAGGTTTAGTTTGTTTTTTTTTTTAAATTGGTTTTGATTTGATTTTTTTTTAATATAAAAGTTTGATTTTTTGGTTTCAGTTTAGTTATTGGGTTGGAAGTAATTGAACTAATCAAATCAACCAATTTTTAAAACAACGTGGTTTTACATTTTATAATACGATGTCGTTTTAGCCCACCACATCTCATACGCATTTAAGTGAAGTTTGAAGAAGAAAAAAAGGAAGAAAGGAGGAAAAGAAGTTTAAAAAAGAAGAAGAATTGAAGAACCAACTAAGCCCTAGGCCAACCCTAACCTTTTGCCTTTAATTTTGATAGATGGTCACCTTCCTTTCGTCGTTAACTATTGAGAAACGACCACTGTGACACTGTCATTCCCATTTTTCACGTTGTCTAAGATAGGCTTAAGGCATAGGCCTCTAGGGTCCCCAATTTTTTTTTGGGCTAGTTTCAGGTTCAGGTGGCCAGCGGTCGACCACCCAAGAGGCGATGACGATGGAGACAAGACTGGCTAAAGAGGCCCCCCAAAAATTTTGGACCAAACTTTAAGAATCAAATGGCCGGCGACGGTCGACCACCCAAGAGGAGGTGGTGACGGAGACTGGAAGAGATGGCGGTGGTCACTGGTTGGTTCACCATTCGTGTAGACGTAGACGACTGCCTGAGAGAGAGAAAAAAAGGGTCACCTTGCCTGTCTCTCAGTCATACTGCTGCCTCCTCCGGCCATCAGACTGCCATGCCATCTCTTTCCCTCATCTTGCTGGCTAGGGCTTATCGCCCCTAAATTAGTTTTTGCTTAGGGCCCCCATACCCTTGAGCCGACCTTGACGTCGCCTTTGCCATTTGGCCATTGGCCAATCAAAAATCGCCCATTTCACTTTCCTCTTCGCTGACAACCATCACTTGTTCTGCCTTCTTTTTCGTCAACAACCATCACTTGTATCGTCTTTCCCTTTGCCTATTTCACCTTCCCTTTCACCAACTACCATCGCCTATTTCGCCTTCTCCTTCTCTAACCGACGACCAATAGCCATAGAGGTGAGTTTCAATCCATTCGATTTTCTTGGGTGTTTTTTGGTTTTATTAGTTCTTCAATTTTTCAATTCTTTTAGTTTTACTGGTGTATTTGATCTTTTAGTTAGTTTGGTTTTTTGAAGTTTTTTCAACTTTTTGGTTTGTTCGATCGATTCAGTTTATTTATATATATATATATATTTGATCTGTTCGATCAGTGAATTTCAATTGATTCGATAATTGAACCGGCCGTTTCCATACCTCTAAGTATAATTTACCAAAACAAATCAAGTACCATGGTTGGTGGATGCATATAATAACATGATTTAAAAACATGTGATGGTTACTAGAAATAATAATTAAAAATTAATTGAAACGTTGCTTAATTAGTTGTCTGATACTCTATGTAAGGAGGGGTCCATCTATTAATGATTAAATTATTTCTTATTTATAAAAAAATTAAACTAATATTAATAAAGATCTAAATCTAAATCTTTGTGTGTTGAATAAGCTTGCTTAGTCCTATCTCATTTGTTCAAGAATTGTTCCAACTATTGTAAATGAACTTTGATAGATCTATCATTCACAATATTGCTTAAATCTGAGTAGATGGATGTGAATCAATTGAAATGAACCTTCTTTTTTTTTTCTTAATTCTATACAAAAGTTTCAACCAGAAAGCATCTTCGCAAGATAAAACATTCCAAGGCAATGATTTCATTTCATGTGAGTTGAAATTTGGATTGTCTTACTTTATTAATTGCACTTAAGCCTATGATTTGTTAGGTCAGGATGTTAAAGATTGGTCACGTAGACAATAAGGCAGTCCATGGAAGCAAAAGGGGTGCATGAGGGGATTTCGGAGATAGCTATTTGCACATTTATCATTGAAATATTTTGTGAAAGACCACCCAAAAGACTCTCCTAGTACTTGTTGGATTTCCTTAGCAAGAGGCTACCAAGTGAGTCTCTTGGAGACCTCTCAATCGAGAAGGGTTTTTGTTGATTGACTTGGTAACTTTCTATCATCAATTGGGAAACTTTTCCAGTTTCAGCCCACGCGTGGGATTTAACATACAATCTTGAGCCGTTCTATATAGCTTGGGTGGGGACCCAAACAGTGCAGGCCTGACTAAAATTGACCCGGCCCGCCCGCCCTTTAACCCAAAGCTTTGGAGGATGTCATTGGAATTAAATTAATTGTTATGATAGTCCTTTTTTTTTTTTTTTTAATTTTTGTTTCTTGTTTTTCTTCCCTCACCTTAATTTGCTTGCTCTCATTCATTCATTCATTTATTAAACACTAAAATTGGCAAAGGCTGGTGATGTAAAATTGGAATATATCTTAGAATAATAATGTTTAAGCAACTCCAATTTATTAATATTTTGAGTTTAGGGGTAATTAACTCTGTTTTGGGAAGAAATATTTATCTATTAGAGTCAAATGGTTAATAAATTAAATACTTAGTTATTGTAATAATGTATTTAAAGTATCAAATATCTATATTAACCCGAAACGAATGTCTTTTAATGTGAAGGAAAAAGTGATAAAGACAATCTTTAAAAAAAAAAATAATTAAAAAATACGAATCCATATAAGAAGACCAGCCAGGTTAAAATATGAATAAAAATAATTTTAATAGTCAATTTCGATGGTCAAAATCTGTAGTGTACAGTGGCTGACATTGTCCTTCTAAAAAGGCTAGCTAAAAGGTTATCAGTGATTAACTGGTCCACCCCTATCATTTAATATGTTGAGTGGGTCGATCTGACCCTACAGTTTCAATTGCAAAATGTATCGAGACAGGCTTTACTCGATATATATTATTTATGAGAAATATATAATTACATAAGTATTATCTAGAGATTATTTTTATATAACATATATCTTTTATATGTTATGGAATACAATTTTTATCTTATATATCACACATTTTTTTATCATTCAGTCGGTGTAGTATTAAATATCCCCCACACACATATAATATATATATGTATGAGATTTTGTAAGGGTCGTGTAATTAGAATTGGAATATATCGAAGGACTGTCTGTCATGCTATATATCAATAGCAGCAAAAAGATTAAAAAGTGGAAGCTTATCGTCCTACTTATACCACCTCATTCGTTGTGGCCATATTGTCTTCCAACCAATTAATAAAAACGTTTGAAATAATCAAAGAATTCCAAAATCAAAGTTGTAAGTAGAGAATGAAATCGAGATTAGAGGCTATCACCGCAAGGATGTCTTTTCGATTCTTTTTGGGCATGCCCCACCACCAATCCCTCCGACAGGGACTAGCCATCATTTCCCTAACTCGTCGCACCGCCGACTCTGTCGTTCATTTCAACAAATTTGAAGTAAGTAAATAAAACAACATCAACTAATATTCAAATATGATTATGATGGAAGCCTTTCGAATGATATCCGATCTAACTCTGAGCAGACAAAAAGGAGAGGAATAGAAGAGCAAGCTCATTCAATTTAGTTCAATTGTTAGCTCACAACTCAATAATTCTCAGGTTGTGTGATCGGTTGTTTGAAGCTCATTCATATATATAGGTTATATGAATGGCTGAACCAACGAACTTTGTATTCCGTTGGAGAATTAAGGGGGTTGTGTGATCGGTTGTTTGAAGCTCATTCATATATATAGGTTATATGAATGGCTGAACCAACGAACTTTGTATTCCGTTGGAGAATTAAGGGGTTTGAATTAAAATAGTAAAAGAGAGAATTCTGTACTTTTCATTCATTTCAAACGGTGAAGAAGAAAGGAAAAGCAAACACCAATCACCAAACTCCTGCTCTCATTTTTATAAAATTATTACTAATGGGTTTGGGCTCTTAACTAGGGCTGTAGAGTGGATTATCTCCAACCTGGCCCTACGCCTTCCTTGCCTTGTCTTTGGGCCGGACACTCACTTCATGGTAGGGTCACAGTTGGGCTTTTTTTTTTCTGCTTTTCTTATATTCATTTTTTTTATCACGAGCAGAAGTTTTATTTGGTGTTTAGAAAATTATAATTTTTAAGGTTCTAACTGAAAATAACACAAAAAGATGACATAAGACAAAGTGTATTGTTATTTATTTAGATTGAAGATCTATTTCTAGTTTAAGTGACATCTTTTGATTAGGCAATGAAAATATACACAATAAATATTGACACTTAGATCTTTTCATTACTTAATGAAAATATCTCATTTAAATTAAATTTTTAATCTAGATAAATAATATTATTTTAAGAAAAAATATTCATCATCAAAGTTGGGTGCGTGCAACTCTAAGCATGAAGAAATTAGAAATAAAAAAAAATTATTTGCATGTGCAAGAGAATAATATTATTTATTTAGGCTTAAAGATATTTTTTTATTAAATAATAAAAAATATAAATATTAGTATTTATTGTGCACTTTCTCACGCCTAGAGTGGAGATTATCTCGAGTCATAATATTTTGTCTGTAACCTAATCTCAATGGCAACGACAAGCCAGCGGCACGCGACGTGATGCCTACTGGAGACTGGAGTGGACTCCAGTTGCCGCTTGGGAAAGGACTGGTCCTGCCTTTGTCCTCTGCCTCGTCACTCCACCACACGATTTATTGCAAAGATTTCCAAACAAGAACGAGAGCTCCGTGGGAAGATATGAAATTGGGAAAACTCTTTCATTTCCTGATGATTTGTTGATGAAATACTCTATTGTTTCTCTGGTAGCTGAAGCCATGCCGGCCGATCTCTTGTTTTTGCTCATCTTGCTTGCTTTACCACTAGTCGTCTTCTTCATAAAGCGCCAATCTAGCAGAGCCGTCCGGCCTCTTCCTCCAGGCCCTCATCCATGGCCGATCATAGGGAACCTTCCCCACATGGGAGCCAAGCCCCATGTGGCCTTGGCCCAGTTCGCCCAGCAGCACGGCCCACTCATCTCACTCCGGCTGGGTACCCGGCTGCTGGTCGTAGCATCGTCTCCGGCGGCCGCCACCGAAATCCTCAGGACCCACGACCGAGTCCTCTCCGGTCGCCAAATCCCTCACGCGATGTACGCCAACAACCCCAGCCGGAACCACGTGTCACTCGGGTGGGCGCTCGAGTGTACCGACCAGTGGAAGTTCATCCGGACCCTCTGCCGGACAGAGCTTTTCAGCCCAAAAGCCATCGAGAAACAATCCTCCATAAGAGAGAAGATGGTCAAGGGATTGGTGGGCTTTTTGAGCTCGAAGCAAGGAGAGAATGTAAGGATCAGAGGGCTTGTTTTAGCAACGGTGTTTAACGTGTTTGGGAGCGTCAGTTTCTCCAAGGATGAGATTCTGAGTTTTGAGGAAGCGGCAAGGGGTGGGGGAAAGGACGGGCTGGTGAGACGGTTTGTGGACTTGTTGAGCAAACCGAACGTGTCGGATCTGTACCCGTTTCTGGGCGGGCTGGACCTTCAGGGCTTGAGTAGAAAGATCGATGAGGTGGCTGGGCAGGTCTTTGGTATATGGGAAGGGGTACTTAGAGAGAGAAGAGATGGTGGTGGTGGTGGTGGTGCTTCATGGACGCCTGCAGATTTTCTCGATGTTTTGCTCCAAAACCAATTTACAGATGATCAGATCAACTACTTGCTCTTGGTTCTCTCTCTCTCTCTCTCTCTCTCTTCCATTATTTATTCCTAACTGTGGTAAAACAATTGCTTATGTAATTTTTTCCCCTTTTCCTTTGCCCTTACATAATTTTTTTGATATAAAGACTTTATCTTTTACATTTTTTATTACAAGCCTCGAAGAATTCCGTTAAATATTGCTGACTCGTTACGCCTAAGAACCAAATTAGTTTTTTAACACCTTAGTGTCTTTTCTTAATTTGTGTTTAATTAATCACACTCTTTCACCGTTTTATAGCGTGGCTTGTTTACTTAATTCTTTTTTAACTTTTCATAATTTTAAATATTTTAGTCTTAACTATAAATAGACACACTAATTATAAAGTGCTCTTCACTACTTATTTGACATTTTGTTACCTAAAAATGGCCATTCTTCTCTTGTTCATTTCCATCCTTGCATTGATATATTATCTCTAGGAAAATCAATAATTATTTAATTCTATGAACATTAATTATGCATTTGAAGTTATCATTTCCACGTAACTATGCAAATAGTAATGCTCTAAGATGGGATTGATGTTATTCGTTCTTAATTCCTTGCATATCGTAGGCACGTGCTGTTTTTTAATTCCCGGTCATTTTGGGTCTAATTAATGATAAAAATGTACTTCAATTTGCTACAGGAACTGCTAATGGCGGGGTCTGATGCAAATACCTCAACGGTGGAATGGGGTTTGGCAGAACTAATTAGGAATGAAGAAGCCATGGGCAAGCTCCGTGACGAACTTGATCGCCAAATCCCAACTGGTGAAACCATAAGAGAATCTCACCTCCACAACCTCTCTTACCTCCAAGCATGTGTCAAAGAGACCTTGAGATTGCACCCTCCAGCGCCACTTCTCCTTCCCCATCGTGCCACCCAAAACTGTGAGGTGATGGGCTACACCATCCCCAAGGGCACCCAAGTTCATGTTAACGTATGGGCCATTGGAAGAGACCCCAGCATTTGGGAGGATCCTCTAGTGTTCAAGCCCGAGAGATTTCTGGATAACAATCATTCTAGTTTGGATTTCAAAGGGAACCACTTCGAATTGTTGCCTTTTGGTGGTGGAAGAAGGATTTGTCCCGGGTTGCCTATGGGTGTTAGGCACGTCCACCTAACTTTGGCTAGCTTGGTGTACCATTTTGAGTGGTCTCTCCCTCACAACAAGTCTCCTCAGGAACTGGACATGAGTGAGAAATTTGGGATATCTTTGGAGAGAGAGCAACCTCTCACGCTCATTCCGAAACGAAGAAGGTAATCATACCTTTATCATCAATTAGACATGCAAATGGTGGTACTGGTGAAATAAATTCAACAATTTGGCTTGCTACCGGATTTAGTACGATATTGTTGAATGCCTCTGGATTCTTCTTTTCCTATTTCAGATTACTCTCGATCTCTGGCAGTTTATGTTGATGGATTGTATCGGCCAAAAATAATCCATCCAAATCAATTGTGCACCCTCCTCATCTCATATTCTTCTGTATGGTTCTAACTTCAAATTCTATCTTTTGTAGAATCATTTCTCAATTTAATTTATGTGACTGTAGCATTCACCTCATCTTTCAATCTTGTTAATTTGTTGATGGACCTCTGCACGGGTAACCTCTTTGGTTTGGCTACTTGTAGGGATTTGTTTGGGCATTTTAAAATTTTAACTATAGTTATCGAAACAGTAAGATACAAAAATGTTTGATAAAATCAGGGGAGGTGAGTATAATTTCTAAGATGCAGAGAAATATGCATCTAAATTTAACTTTTTTAAGGATACCAGATGTAATTAAAAATTGTTGGACACAAAGAAGATATTTTAAATCAACACATAATAGAAGAAAAACTTGAAATGTTATTAATCATCAATTGTTCTAATTAAGTGGAGAACAGTACTGCCTCTCCTATATTTAGCCTATAAAAGTCAGAAGAGGTGTAGAAAAAAACATAGTTGGATTTAATTGGGACTGAACATCTGGAAATCAAAATATACCAAAAAAGATGTGACTTCAATTTGAAGGCCTAAATGGTGAAATAATTTATCTCAAATGGGTCCTCTCTTTACCTAACTGGGCTGATGTTTGTGTCTCAATTTCAACTTCGATTTCCTTCCTCTCATTAATCGCCACTGCTTCGAGGACTCGTTCTCCATGCTACCTCCACTTCATAAAATTTTGATTTACGTTACATTAGTTGCTGTGTTTTGTTTTTTTTGGGGATAACCATTACATTAATTACAGTAGGAAAAATTTTGCAAGTATTTTCCCTCTCTTTGTTAATCAAGAAGATATTTAAACAACTAAGTCATACAACGAAGAAAATGTTTTAAGTGGAAATCAACAATATTAGGTTTATAATAAAACATCTCCTAAAATTCTAAAGTTTCTCACATGTCTGAATTAAGTATTAAGGTAACGTTTGTTAAAATAAGTAAGATAAGGTCAGAATGTTTTTCGGATCAAAATATAGAATAGTTAAGATAAGGTTGAGAAGTATTTTAAGATTTTTATCAAGTTGTTTGTTAAATTTTTTAAAATACACTAGAGGACACAATCGTTATTTTTTTCTTATTTATAAAGACCAATATATGCTTATTTTGAGAGGAGAAGAGATAAGTTTATTTTGAATATGAAAGATAAGTGACTTCTTTTTCAATGATTACCAATAAATTTAACAAATAAATTGAAAAGACCAAACATTCAAGATACTTTCTATATCTCACATTTTCTAATCTATATCTTGATTAACAAATGATATACCTAAGAATATAATATTTAGTATCATCACCAACATGAAATATTGCAGAAGAGAACAATTGAAATGAGAAGTTTGACAATCCAAATTAACAAATACATATATATATATATATATATCAACTTCCATTACCTAGAACAATATACTAAACATTAATTTTCACCAATTATGCTTTTCCACGTTCATTAATCATCACCATCTTCGTTTTGGAATTAGCATGAGAGGCTGCTCTCTCTCCAAATTGCCCCCATATTTCTGAGTCATCGAGCTGTTGAGCAGCCATGTCGCGAGGGAGAGACCACTCAAAATGGTAGACTAAGTTGGCCAAAGTCTGGTGAATTATTTGTCTGGCAGCCAGAGGCAGGCCAGAACAAATCCTTCTTCCACCACTGAAAGGCAACAACTCGAGGTCATTCCCTTTGAAATCCGAAGCAGATGAGTTGGTATTCAGAAACCTCTCTGCCTTGAACAAGAGAGGATCCTCCCAAATGTTGGGGTCTCTACCAACGGCCCAAACGTTGACAAGAACTTGGCTGTCTTTGGGGATCACGTAGCCCATCACCTCGCAGTTTTGTGTGGCACGGCGAGGGAGAAGAAGTGGCGCTGGAGGGTGCAATCTTAGGGCCTCTTTGACGCATGCTTGGAGGTAAGAGAGGTTGTGGAGATGAGACACTCTTAGGGCGTCACCAGACACCAGTTGGGATTTGGCAATCAAGTTCTTCCTGGAGTCTTGTGCATGGATGCTTCTTCTTTCCTAATTAGTTCTGCCATGGCCTATTCCACCGTTGAGGTGCTAGAATCAGATCCTGCCGTTAACAATTCCTCCAGCAAATTGAATTACGTCTTTTTATCATTAACTGGACCCGGCCGTAACAAGCAATTAATGGGAAAACAAGAACAAAAGGATATCATTTTTTTTTTCTTTGTAAGTAAGATGTGTTAATATATAGTTTTTAAGTTATATAAAACTTAAAAATTTAGTAGCGTTTAAACTGATAACGTATTTGAATAAATGTACTTTTAAATTATCAGTTAATAGTTATATATTTAATTTAAAAGAGTTAATAAACTATTAAAACTTGATAAAAAGACAAAAATAAACATGTTATTGAATAATGTAAATAAAATTAATAAAAAACTAATTTTTAATAAAAATATTAAATATATTAATTTAATATACATTAAAATATATATATTAAATATATATGTGTATATATGATAAATATATATTATATATATATAGTGAACAAAGGAGGTGATGGACGATGGCGATAGCGATGAAGATGGGTCTGCTTGGAGGCGACAGACAGAGATGGGTTTAACAGTGGCCGCGACAAAAAGGATAGAGAGATGAAAAATGATAGAAATTGAAAATATATATTTTGTTTGAGAGTAAATTAATAAATTCATTGATCAACACAAAAAAACTCTTTAAGAACTTACCTAGAAAAGCTTTGGGGGGGGGGGGGGGGGGGGGGAGTTTTTTTCCAACGCTGTTGATTTAACTTATAAGTTTAGTAGCGTTTAAGTTTTTAAACGTTGTTAAACATAAAAAATAAGTTTTATAATTTATAAGCTAATTTAATAGATTATAAGCTAACAAATCAGTAAGCCAAACACTATTAGAACCGAGATGCCTTACGTTGACCCAAGTTGTCTTTCTGCTATATCTTTCTGGCATCCTCACCATCCTTCTAGCGATTGATGTCTTGCATATCCAATTGAGTTTCTGGAAAGTTAGACCAAATCTAAGGGTGCCTTTAATTATAACGGTGGAATTTGAGTGAAAAGAGAATAAATTTTGGGGAATTAAATTGTAGAAAAAATAAATTCTTGAAAATTAAAAGTTTAATCTATTTGATTGGTATAATTTTTTATCTGAAAAATGATGTTATTTTATTTGATTGGTAATATTGTTCATAGAATTTGGTTATTTTTTATGGAATTTAATGGTAAAAATGTATTAAAAAATATTAAATTTTGTACAAAAAAATTAAAATAATAATGTATTTTAAATTAATTAAATTATTTTCCCAAATAAATAAAACTACAAAATTATTTTTTTTTTGTTTTCCAAAAAAATAATTTATACATAATTTTTTGTTTTTATATATTTATATTTATTAATTATTAAAAATACAAAATATAAATAATTTATAAACCTTCCTCCACTCATCTGCCCTTCTCCCTCATCCCCCAACTGCCGCCCGCCCCTTGCTTTCAATTGCTTAGAAAATTCCATCTCCCTCCTCAAGGAATTTGATTTCTATGATTTGAAAGAAAATGTCCTCACGTGACCATTGTAAGGAAAATGATTTTCTTGGAAAAAAAATGCCTGTCAAACAATGTACAAGTTGGAAATTAGGTGAAAAATTTGTCTTTTCCATGAAAAAAAATGACTATCAAACACGCCTTAATTGTCTTCTAACGTCATCAATCGGTTGCGGCCTTCTTCTAGGAAAGTCCATCGGATTCGGTTATCATTCTAACCATTCCTATTAGATTCGATTGATTTCTAGCGACATTAATTAATTCCAACCTTTGTGACGTACTCCTCGAACCAATTCCACATGACACAGCCATGTAAAGACACAACATTTATTACGATTTTACGTTAAAAATAAATCACAATCAAACCATCAATTACACAAACGAACATAAAAAACCTAAATCGGAAAAAGCTACCGATATAAAGAATAAAATATTACTATAATAATATTAGTATAATAATAGTGTTATAGCTACAATAATTTGAGAATAATAGATACCTATTTATATATAGATATATCACTTATTTATAAATGTATATAAAAAAGAATTTAAACAAATGCATATTCTAATTAGAAGATGAGACAAGAAAATAAGTCTTCAATTAGAGATAAAATTCAATCACAGTCAAATTTGAATTCTGGTTCATAATTATAATAAATTCACCTTGATATGAAATTCAAATATATAATTATTCATAATCCTTTATTCCAATAAAATCACAAAGAATTAATCTCGTTGACGAATACCAACCAAATCCACACAATACTTATTGTAGTGGATATTCTCAGCCATACTCAAAGTATAGCCAATAAGATCAGTCTCAACATATATTTACAGACCTTAATGACTCTATATTTACCAATGTAAATCTATCTTAATAACTTCACATTCATCTAAATTCATTTGTGCCAAAATTGTACACTTCTTAATTTGTCATAATGAAAATCTAATATTCTGATCTAATAATAGAATATTATATTTCAAGATCACCATTATGAAGATAAAATAATACCAAACAACCAATAAATAAAATCTCAATAGAAAACAAACCAGGATAGCCGATTTGTGCAGCAAATTTAGGCAAATCTAGTCTAGACAGATTTAACGGGTCGAATCTGGTCTTGATGGGTTAGGCTTGGATTTGTCTGGATCTAGGTCTTAGCTGGTCGGGTCGGATTTGGACTAAACTTGTCAGATTTGGGCCAGATCTAGGTAAGCTTTGAAGATCGGCTACTAGGGAAAACAAGTCGTCAGCAATGGCGATTGCAATGTAGGAGGGAGACGAAGAAGATGAAATGAGCAAGTCGACAATGATTAGGTGAGAAGGTGGTGGTCAATGGCAATCGGAAAGCAAATGACAACATTTGGTGAAGACAGAGACCGATGATGAGGAAAGCCTAAGAGATGGTTGCAATGACCATTCCAAAGCCTGAATATAAAAATTTAACATGAAAAACCAAATTGAGAAAAATCACTTGTAAAAAGAACAAAATACCACTATGATAATATTGATATAATAACAGTGATATAGTGATATAGTTGTAATAATTCTAGGGTATTAGGTATCTATTTGTAAATGTATCACTTATTTGTAAATGTATATAAAAAAGGATTTAAAATAAATTCATATTATAATTAAAAATGAGCTAAAAAAATAAATCCTCAATTGGAGATAAATTTCAATAATAATCAAATTTGAATTTCGAGTCACAATTATAATAACATTTTTATTTGATTCCAATTGTAAATGATTAACGCCATTTCCAACTCACTTTCTTATTTTAATCTCTATTATATTATAAACAATTCACTCCTTATCTTTATTTTATTTCAAAAACTATGTGTACTCCATCAATACTCCATAATCTCTTATTTATTTCACTCTCTATTTTATTTATTTATTAATAAATATTAATTCTATTTATTTTACCTTATTTATAATTTTCACTAATACACAAAATAATCAAATACACACATGCACAAAATTAATAATTAAATAAACAAATCAATAATCAAATACACAATATCAATCATCCAATACAAAAATAAATAAAAAAATTCTCCAAAATCATAAAAAAAAAAAAAAACTCTGTTCTATCTGCTCGAAAAAGACGCCGAAGAATTCCCCAAAATCATGAAAGAAGACACTGTTGTCATTTTGCTCATCGTCGCCGTTGCTGTTGCTTGTCGCTATTGCCACTTCCATTGGTTGTCGCAATCGACGGATCTGGTGGTTAAAGTTGTCTTATACTGTGTCTATAACTTTTGTCGATGAGCGATTTTGCCTTCCCCACCAGCAATGACGGTGGATTTGGGTCATTAGTCTTGGCGATGGTTTTGAGCTTCGCTAGCAATGATGAGTGGTGTTGGAGAGCCAAATTTGGGTATAGATCGCTGCAAATGGCTTGGCGGTTAGAGATAGTGAACCCAAATGAACTTTCAAGAATCCCTTCCCTTGCCCTAAAGGTGTGGTCCATCACCTTTTCAGCCTCTCCTGTCAGGCCTTGAAGGTCCAACCGGCTAAGAAACGGGTACAGATCCGACACGGTCAGCTTGCTCCACAAGTCCACCACCTTCTTCCTCAACTCATGCTAGCTTCAGCCCTCCCCAGATTTGCCTCTGGATCTACCCGAATCTGGCCCATATGGGGGAGGGGGGTGGCACAACTTGCGGATCTGGAGGCCAGCCCTCCCCTAGATCTGCCCCTGATCACTCCTAATTCCTGCCTCACTAACCTTATGAAATCCTTCGACAGCAACAAAGTCGCCAACGAATTGTAGGCACTGGCAAACACAACTTGCGGATATGATAAGGGCCATGGATAAGGGCCTGGAGGCAGACGCTTTGGCTGATCTGATATTTATGGCCATGAAGACGAGGATTGGTAATATAACCGAGATGAACAGAAACAAGGGATTGCTTACTTCTGTACTCAAGATTGCGTCCATGGCTGCCGGAGAGTAGAATCACTGAACTGGTATGGGAATCAGTTGGAATTAACCCATTTGTTATATACAACAAAGATTGGATAGTTTTTTTAACCAAATTTTTTTTTGGATATTTTTTTTAATTAATTGATTTTTGAATCTGGGTGTGGTGGACAAGGGATAAGGAAGGACAAGAGAAAGCTTTGTTAAGTAATTAACTGCCAACTAACTAGCATTTGGAGCAATTAATGATATCATGTTTAATTAGAAATATGCGCTGATTTATTTGATAATTATGCGCTTAAGTCACTATGAAGTTGATGTTAAGGGAATTAGTGTTAGGATCTCAAGTCTCAACCCTTGAGGCTCAGGCCGCACCCGGCTCGGACAGCAGCACGGGAGTTGGCGCAACTGGCGAGAGTTCTCAGCAACCCGATAGCAGTGACAAGCAAGCTGCGCCAAGTGAGGCCCCAACCTACCAAGCAGTGCACCAGCAGGCGCCATCTGGGGCCCCAGCCCAGCACCAGCATGCACAGTCAGCCCACAGTGCAGCCACAAGGGGCCAGCCTAGCCCAGCATGATGAAGCCCACCAGGCCTGGCCCATCACAGGCCCAGTCTAGCAAGCCCATCAGCCCATTTCGTCCAGCCATCAGATGAAGACCAAGAGCCAAGTCAGTTCACTTGATCTGGCTCCTTTAATAGATACATAATTGCATACATTATGTACTTCCTTTAATTGCTCTTTTATTTCAGCATTCATGTATCTCTTTATTTCCAGCATTATTGCTTGCATTCATGTAGTTGCTTAAGTTACATTCTCTGCATTCATGTACTTAGGCATCTAAGGGGTCATTGCCAGCCACTATATAAGGCTTTGATCTCCTTTCATTTGAGGCTAATGAAAAATCAAAAACGTAACCAGTGAAGTGTTCTTCACAATCCCGATTTCTACCTTCTATCCTGTGATAGTTAGGCAAAAATCACCCTTCCGGGAACCAGGGCATCCATCATTGGTGCTCTCGTTGAGAGTCTGCCCACAGTCTCTTTTCGAAGCTCGGTGCTTGGAAGACATTTCCAGAAGTTGTCTATCCAACGGTCATCCAACAATGGCGGCAGGACAGACGCACAAGGACCGTATTGAGAATTTGGAGAACATGGCCAACACCATGGACGAAAAATTCTCACGGTTGGAGCGGACGCTACAAAATCTGACCATCTTGGTGGAGCAGCAATAGGCGCCAAGGCGCAGCAGTAGCCGCTCATCTTCCCACAGGCGGCGATCTGTTGCATCAGCAAGCCACAAATCTGAATCAGGCTCTGATGGTGAATTCGAGACAGACGCACGAGGCGGCAACTGGAATCCCACAAGCACCAACCGGCCAGCCTTCAAACCGCGCCTACAGTTTCCCACATTTTCGGGTGAGGATCCTATCTCTTGGCTCAACCGTGCCAATTTATTTTTCAAGTCACAAGACATGAGCAGCAAGGAAAAGGTAGAGTATGCCGCCTATTACCTTGAGGGCGAGGCGAGCCATTGGTAGCAGTGGCTGTCACGCACCTATGACAACCAAGGCAGGGGCATCCGTTGGAAGGATTTCGAAATGGAGGTACGCACCCGTTTTGGCCCTACCGGCTTTGTGGACTACGATGAAGTCCTATCAAAGATGCGGTAGACAGGATCCTTGAGGGACTACCAGCGGGAATTCGAAAGGGTGGCCACACAAGTCGAAGATTGGCCAGAGAAGGCCTTGATCGGGGCATTCATTGGGGGCCTATTTCCGGATATTGCTGCAGAAGTCAAGCTCCACCGACCCACCACCCCACCACGATGCGCCAAGCAATTGATATTGCTCGGCTGAAGGATGATCAACTGCGTGCCACGCGCAAGGCAATGGCATACAAAGGGCCATCCATGGTCGGATCCAGTTCTGGGGCGCCCAAACCCAAGCCACCACTTGCGCCACAACCCGCAACCAGCAAGTACATACCACCAGGCGTCAAGCGCCTATCATGGGACGAGATGCAGAAGAGGCGTGAGCAAGGCCTCTGTTTCAACTGCAACGAAAAATTCACCCCGGGCCACAAGTGCAAGGTGGCCCAATCATTTCTGATTGAAGTTGAAGAGCCACCAGAGGAGGAGGAATATGAAGAGTCAGACCCACAAATGCCTTATGACATGCCTGCAGCCAACAGCGGGGTGGAGGCCGAGGATCTGCCAGAGGTGTCCCTTCATGCGCTGGCAGGATCCGCTGGGCCACAAACCATGCGGGTGACAGCGATGCTCAAGGGCAAAGTTGCCAGCCTGCTGATCGACAACGGCTCAACCCACAACTTCATCAGCACCAAAGTAGCCCACAAGTTACAGATTCCGACTACCATCATTGAGCCATTTGAGGTGCGAGTCGCTAGCGGGGAGCGCCTGGCATGCACACAGCAATGCAAGGCAGTAAGTCTTAAAATCCAGCATATCTATATTTCTGTTGATTTATATGTCATACCCTTGGCTGGAGTAGACATAGTGCTGGGTGTACAGTGGTTGGCCCAACTGGGCAAAGTCATCTTTGATTACAAGCAGATGGCCATGGAGTTCACTCTAGGGGGCCGATAAGTTCGCCTATCCATGCAGCAGGGCACTCCTAGGGCAGTAGAGGTGAACGTGGTGCAGAAACTGATTAGGGCTGGCAGTGAGTGCTATGCCATACAGATAGCATCACAGCCACGCGCATCCGACAGTTTCCAATCCACCGATGTACCGCAGCTACCCACAGATGTTCAGGTGGTCTTGGCTAAATTCCCCACAGTGGTGCAGGAGCCCACAAACCTGCCACCAAGCCGGCCTTTCGACCATCGCATCCCACTTTTGGATGAGCAACCCATCAACGTTGCTCCCTACCGTTATGCCCACCATCAGAAAGAAGAAATTGAGAAGCAAGTCAAGGAGATGCTTCAGAAAAATTTGATACGGCCTAGTACCAGTCCTTTCTCATCACCAGTTTTGCTAGTCAAGAAGAAGGATGGGACATGGCGCTTCTGTACAGATTATCGAGCCCTCAACAAAGCCACAGTTAAGGACAGATTTCCGATTCCAGCCATTGATGACATGCTAGATGAGCTAGCAGGATCCACCATTTTCACCAAGTTAGACTTGCGGGCAGGCTATCATCAAATCAGGATGCACCCGGGAGACATACACAAGACAGCATTTCGCACGCATCATGGGCATTACGAGTACATGGTTATGCCCTTTGGCCTGTGCAACGCACCATCCACATTTCAGGCGGCCATGAATCACATTTTCCAGCACATGCTACGTAAGTTTGTGCTAGTATTCTTCGATGATATCCTGGTTTATTCGAAGACTAGGGACCAGCATTTGCAGCACTTGGAGCAAGTCTTGAGCATACTGGCCCGAGAAAGTTTCTGCATCAAGCTGTCCAAGTGTGCTTTTGGGCAGACCGAGTTGGAGTACTTGGGGCACAGGATCTGCCCTGAAGGCGTCAAGGTAGAGCCACACAAGATTACAGCCATCCAGTCTTGGCCGAAGCCGAAGAATGTTTCCCAACTGCGAGGATTTTTGGGACTTACAGGCTACTATAGGAAGTTTGTGCAGCACTATGGGGCCATTGCTAGGCCATTGACGCAGCTATTGAAGAAGGATAAGTTCCAATGGACAGACGATGCTGACCACGCCTTTGCCGCATTGAAGCAAGCCATGACATGCACTCCTGTCTTGGCTATGCCAGATTTTGCACAGCAGTTCAAGGTTCACACTGATGCCAGCAACATTGGCATTGGCGCAGTATTGGTGCAGCAAGGTCGACCAGTGGCCTTCCTCAGGAAAGCCCTTGGCCCAGCCAAAGCCGCATGGTCTGCATACGCCAAGGAGATGTTGGCAATTATTGAGGCAGTGAGGGTATGGAGACCCTACTTGATGGGGCAACGATTCAAAATCGTGACTGACCAGCAGCCTTTGAGGCATTTATTGGAGCAGCGCATAGTGACCCCAGACCAGCAGAAGTGGTTGGCAAAGCTGATGGGGTACGACTATGAAATTGTTTACCGACCAGGGGCGCAGAACAAGGTTGCTGATGCCTTGTCTCGACGAGATGACAGCCCTCAGCTACTGCCTATCACGGGGCCAAATTGGGCAATTTGGCAGCAGATCAGAGATGCCTTAGCCACCAACCAGCGCAGTCAGGACTTGATTGAAGCCAGCAAGGACACTGAGACTGCCAGTGACTATGAGCACCGCAACGGGCTACTGTTATACCGAGGCAAAGCTTATGTGCCAGATGCTGATGACCTGCGCACTACCCTTGTGCGGCACTTCCATAACTCAAGGGAAGGAGGACATTCCGGAGTTTACCGCACATGGCAACGACTCAACCGACTATTCCATTGGGAAGGCATGAAGCAACAGGTTGCTAGGCACGTGGCAGAGTGCGACACTTGCCAGCGCGCCAAGAGTGACTCGACCCAGCCTAGCGGTCTATTGCAGCCATTGCTCGTGCCGGAGCAGATTTGGGAAGACTTGAGCATGGACTTTGTGGAAGGCCTGCCAAAGTCACAGGAGTACTCTTCTATACTTGTTGTAGTTGACAGACTTAGCAAGTATGCCCACTTTATACCCCTCGTGCACCCCTTCACTGCACAGTCTATTGCAATAGTATTTATGCAAACAGTGGTCCGCTTGCACGGCCTACCTCGGACCATCGTGACAGACAGGGACAGAATTTTCACCAGCCATTTCTGGAAGGAGCTTTTCAAGACTATGGGGACCGAACTATCAGCTAGCTCTTCCTATCACCCACAAACCGACGATCAAACTGAGGTAACCAACAGAACTTTGGAGCAATACTTGCGGTGCTTTTCACAAAGCAACCCGCACACATGGGCCGATCGTATCGCATGGGCAGAATACTGGTATAACACCTCTTTCCATCAGTCTTTGGGGCGCAGCCCGTTTGAGGCAGTGTATGGGCGAGCACCGCCAACATTGGTGTCTTACACGCCGCAGTCTGCCAAGATGGACACTGTGGACCGCGAGCTTATTGATCGAGATGAGCTGCTGGAGGAGCTCAAGACCCACTTGTCCAAGGCACAGACCCGAATGAAGAATTACTATGATCAGGGGCGACAAGACCGACAGTTCCAAGAAGGAGACCTGGTTTATGTGAGGCTGCGACCACGAAGGCAGAAGAGCGTCACACTTGCAGCCAAGATGAAGCTTGGCTATCGTTATTATGGGCCTTACAGGATTTTGCAAAAGATTGGGCAGGTTGCATACAAGCTGGACTTGCCAGTTGATACTCGAGTCCATCCGGTGTTCCACATTTCCCAACTGAAGCGCAAAGTAGGCAACTTGACCGATGTGGTGCATGACTTGCCAGAGCTCAACGAAGACACTACACTGCTAGTCCAGCCCTTGCGAGTCCTAGACTACCGTGTGGTCAAGAAGAACCGGAAGAAGACACCCGAGGCATTGGTTCAGTGGGAGAACATGTCGCCAGAGGAAGCAACTTGGGAGTCAACCGAGTACTTGGCCTACCAGTTTCCGCATCTGCACCTTGAGGACAAGATGCTTCCGAAGGGGCGGGGAATGTTAGGATCTCAAGTCTCAACCCTTGAGGCTCAGGCCGCACCCGGCTCGGACAGCAGCACGGGAGTTGGCGCAACTGGCGAGAGTTCTCAGCAACCCGATAGCAGTGACAAGCAAGCTGCGCCAAGTGAGGCCCCAACCTACCAAGCAGTGCACCAGCAGGCGCCATCTGGGGCCCCAGCCCAGCACCAGCATGCACAGTCAGCCCACAGTGCAGCCACAAGGGGCCAGCCTAGCCCAGCATGATGAAGCCCACCAGGCCTGGCCCATCACAGGCCTAGTCTAGCAAGCCCATCAGCCCATTTCGTCCAGCCATCAGATGAAGACCAAGAGCCAAGTCAGTTCACTTGATCTGGCTCCTTTAATAGATACATAATTGCATACATTATGTACTTCCTTTAATTGCTCTTTTATTTCAGCATTCATGTATCTCTTTATTTCCAGCATTATTGCTTGCATTCATGTAGTTGCTTAAGTTACATTCTCTGCATTCATGTACTTAGGCATCTAAGGGGTCATTGCCAGCCACTATATAAGGCTTTGATCTCCTTTCATTTGAGGCTAATGAAAAATCAAAAACGTAACCAGTGAAGTGTTCTTCACAATCCCGATTTCTACCTTCTATCCTGTGATAGTTAGGCAAAAATCACCCTTCCGGGAACCAGGGCATCCATCAATTAGTCCATGATATTATAGTTGGCTCATAATCTTGAAGATTGTTCAAGTAGCCGGTAAGAGGGCTAGGAACGAAAATGGATGCATTCTAAAATGGATGAAAGATTGTTTATCCTGAATTAAGAGGGGAAAGTATACTACATAAAGAAAATGGATGAAAGTATTATTTGAATACTTTTATATTCAAATAACATTACTTACATAAATACATTTGTCAATATTTCTTAATTTCTAGTCATCTTATTATAAAAAATAGTTTTCCCAATGACTTAGTCATACACATACAATAATACAAAATATTTTGAGATGATTTGACCAAGTGATATACTACTCTTACTTGAAAGTAATTTTTATTTTAAAATATTTTTTACAAAATTAATTTTCACCATAATAAAAATTTCACACAAATGTGAATTATGCACTAAATAATTTCTTTTATTTTATGTCTAGTTGGTCATTTCGGTTAGGCCTGCATTAGTTAAATGTGGATCCTAACCCAAATTAGAATAGGCAGACCTAAGGTTGTCATCCATGAAACAAACTAAAATATCGAGTCTACCCACTTATCCTAAAAACTTCTTAAGGATATTAAATGTTTTAAGTTAACTTCTACTCTCACAGAGCTAATATAGTTTTTTTAATTATTTGTCCTTAACTAGTAAATATTTTATTATTGGTGAAGTATTAACTTTGGTTTTAGATTTTATTTTTCTAATATAATAAAAAGGTGGGAAGCTGATTCCATATCACTTCCTAAATAGGTTTCTAATATTGCAACAAAGAAACAGGTACAAAATGCATTACATGTATGCTGATGTATTTTATTCAAAGAAAACGTCACTTATTTAATCCTAAGATGACTAACTTACTTAGCGGATGGAGTTATCGTCTTCGCTTTGGGATGACAACTAGAGGTTGCTCCTTCTCCAACAAAACCCCAAATTTCTCATTCATGTTTAGTTGCTGAGGAAGTGCGTTGTCTGGGAGAGACCACTCAAATTGGTAAACCAAGTTAGCCAAAGTCAAGTGAATTTGTCTGATAGCCATGAGCAGCCCAGCACAGATCCTTCTTCCACCACCAAAAGGCAAGAACTCGAAGTCATTTCCTCTAAAATCCAAACTAGAATCGAGGAGGAACCTCTCGGGCTTGAACACTAATGGGTTCTCCCAAATGGTGTGGTCTCTCCCAATGGCCCATACGTTCACAAAAACTTGGGCGTTCCTTGGGATGGTGAAGCCCATCACTTGGCAGCTCTGGGCTGCAATTCGGGGAAGGAGGAGTGGCGCCGCAGGGTGTAATCTCAGGGTTTCTTTCACACATGCATGGAGGTAAGAGAGGTTGTGGAGGTGAGGCTCTCTTATGGCATCGCCAGTTGGGATTTGTTGATCAAGTTCTTCACGAAGTTTCTGCATGGCTTCTGGGTTTCTCATCAATTCCGCCATGGCCCATTCGATTGTTGAGGTAGTAGTATCTGTTCCAGCCACAAACAGTTCCTGGATTGAATTAAAAGGGCATGCATCTTCGTTAGCAAATAGCAAATTCCACTCGATAATAACATGGGGAAAACAATTACTGAAACGTAAGAATACTAGGGGGGTGGCTCAAGGTGAGGTTCGCCAGGTGTTTGTTGAGAAACCCATTTCTCGTGAGTCATTGATGGGTATTGCCGAGGGAGCGACCTTGTCTGGTTCGGTTCAGCTTAATTAGGGCTTCTGAGGTGGAAGTAGCAAATTGTTTTTGTTCCCTCTCTGTGGCTGATATGAACATTCCCTCTCTTGAGGATGAGAGTTTGCCGGTGGGAATGGAGGGTAGGGAAGGGATTGATATGGTTGTGGAGGACAAGGGGAAGAGGATTCGGGTTGAGGATGGGGATACTTCATCTGGTCAGTCTGGCAGTTCCAGCCTTAGTATGTTCCTGTGAAGTCTAAGTCGCAGCGAAAGTGCAAAAGGAAGAAGCAGAATGCGTTAGCAAGATCAAAAGCCAAGCAGGTTCCTGAGAAGGGTGGTCCAATTCGCACGGATCCTGCTTGATGTCTTGATTTGTCTGCTTTGTGTATTTTGTTTGGGTGTGCCTTATTTATTGAGGCCTAGTTTTATTATGTCCTGCAGGGTATGTCGTTGCATTTGTTTGTAGTTTTGCCTTTTTTTTTTGTTAATATATTTTATTTAAAAAAATAAAAACTTAACCAACCAAAAAAATATTACTGAAAGAGAATTGGCTGAACAAAAACCAAACCCTTGAGAGTGACTCAAACGTCTAGACACGTCACGGTCATAGAAAAAAATTGGGGATTTTTTAGCGCATAGAGAGAGAGAGTACCATGAACAAGTAATTGATCTGAGCATCTGTAAATCCTTTAGCCAGCAAAGCATCCAAGAAATCTGTAGCAGGCATCTTTGAATCACCGCCTCTTCTTCTCTCTCTAAGTATCTCTTCCCAGGCTCCAAAAATTTGCGCCGCAGCCCCTTCAAACTTCTTTGTCAAACCCTGAAGGTCGAGCCCTCCCAGAAATGGATAAAAATCGGACAAGTTTGGCCTAGACAACACCTCCACCAGCCGCTTCATATGGCCATTAATTTCAGCGCCGCCTCTTCCCGCTCCTTCCAACCTGTTAGAAGAAATAACGGATTCACAAAGCACATATGAAAAAGACTCTAATACCATCTTGCCTAAATTAAGATAAGCTTATAATAATATCCTAATATTTAACGCAACCTAATAAATTCCTTCGAAAAAAATATAGTCCCCAAGAAGTTCAAGACACCGACGAACACAAGCTCTGCAATTCTCACGGCCTCTCCTTCCTTGGAGCTCAAAAACCCGACCAGTTCGTCCGCCTTCTTCTCCCTTATACCAGCCTGGCCGTCGACGGCTTTCGCGCTGAAAATCTCCGTCCGGCAGACGGTCCGGAGCAACTTCCAGTGATCGTTACACTCGAACGTAAAGCCGAACGACATGTGGTTCTTGTCCGGGTTCTTAGCGTATGACGCGTGAGGGACGTAGCGCCCGGAGAGGAATCGATCGTGGGTTTTGAGAATTTCGGCTGCGGCCGCCGGAGACGAGGCTACGACGACCAGCTGAGTGCCTAGCCGGAGCGAGATGAGCGGGCCGTGGCGTTGGGCTAATTTGGCGAAGACGACGTGAGGCTTGGTTCCGATGTGGGGGAGGTTGCCTACGATGGGCCATGGACGAGGGCCTGGAGGAAGAGGCGGGGCTTTGGGTGATGATGATCTGCGTTTGATGAGGAAGGTGAAGAAGAGGACTGGTAGAATGGGTAAGATGAGGAAGATGATGAGATGGGTTGCTTCTGCAGCGGCCATGGCTGAACACGAACAAGTGAATCAATTCAATAAAATGAGGATTGAAGCTTGCAGTCTCTCTTCGAAGCAATGAAATATATGTTGATGGAGTGAAGTGATGCCGGCTCCTGGCTGCTGCTGCTGCTGCTAAAGTTCTAGTGGCCTGATTTGGTGATAAGATAAACATCTTTTCACGCAATTGACTTTTTGTAAATATATTTATAAAATTTTAAATTTATTGGTATGTATTAAATTTAATTTAGACATATAGGCGCTAATTTTTATATATTAAACCTATTTTATGTTTATATAAAACTATACATAATTTTTGTATTAAGTTTGTATTTGTAGTTCAAATTTATGTTTATTTTTTAAAATATGTATATTTTAGTTTATAGTTATTATAATTTTTGTAATTAACAATTATATATATTTCTAGGCCTAAAATATTCAGAAATGAGGGAGCAGGAAAGAGATACGAAGTCAAAGGAGGGAAATTAAATGTCAGACGCCTTAGCCTGGAGGGAGGGAGTCACCCAGTCAGACTGCAAAATAAGCCGATTGGTAGCTTTGTTGAAAAGATAGCGGTTCCGTGACTGTCTCAAAGACGGAAGGAATTTCATTTATGCTATAATATTAGAAATGAAAATAATTTATATTTATATATTTTTAAATGAATGATGTAATTTATATTTATGATTGATTAAATAATTATTTTTATAATAAAAATTATCTTTATAAAATAACATTTATATTATTTTTATTTACATGTTTATCTAGTGTTTTCGTTTCTTATATTTTTAAAAAATATTATTTTTTAATTTTTATTTTATATCATATATATTTCTCCTTTTTGTGCAAATTAAGATAGTGACACCATATATAATCACATTTCATGATTGCAAAAAATAATAGTAAACATCATGATTGTCACATAAAATATTTAATTAAATGATAAGTAATATAATTGACAATATGCACTAAAATTGTCGTCCACAAAACTCAAATATCGATCCTACCCACTTACACTAAAAACATCTTAAGAAGAGTGGCCGAGCCACGTACAGTCAGTCATGGACAGTTGTCCATCATAAATTTTTTAAAAAATTATTATATATAATAATTTAATATTTTTATTTTTTTTAAATGCCCACATTGAATTTTTAAAAAATTCTGAATCTTGGGTATATTGATCAATAGTGTATATTTTTTTAATTATTTATCCTTATCTAGTAAATATTTTATTATTGGTGAAGTATTAACTGTATAAAAAGGTGGGAAGCTGATTCAATATCACTTCCTAAATAGGTTTCTAATATTGCAACAAAGAAACTTGTACGAAATGCATTACATGTATTCCGATGTATTTTGTTCAAAGAAAACGTCATTTAAAATGTGTTTGATTGTATTATTTAGAATTTAATTTTAGGTAATATTGACTAGAAAACAAAAATCATGTCACCCCCTTAAAAAATAAATTTTATGGAAAGAAGTTTTAAATGATTATACCATACATATTTTTCCATGAAAAAATTAAGAGTGTTTTATTATTTTCCATAAAAAATGTGTAATAATTACATATTTTCCATAAAAAATGTGTAATCAAACACACTCTTATTTAATCCTAAGATGATTAACTTAACTTAGATGATCGTGCTAATGCGATTCTTAATGCTCGTATCCTCAATTACATCAAGAAAAATAAATCGTAAGTTAGGCCTTTAGTCCTTGTGCAGGGTGAGAATTGAATTCGCAATCAACCGAATTGATATTGACATATTATTCATCTGACCATCCAATCTAAATTTTATAGACATGATTAACTTAACTTTGTGAATGGAGTTCTTGTCTTCATTTTTTTTATTTTTTTGATAAACCAAGTTTTGAGCTTCGTCCGACTAGTCTTGGGAAAGGACAGCCTTCCCCCTTGGTTCACCGTCAGACAAATCCGGATGCGATCATAGCCTATACACACATAGAACAGAACATTCAGTTCACACCTTCATATCGAACAAATGCCATCACAAGGATTTGATTCTTGATACTTCATGTGAAACTTCACATGCTTTACCGCTGAGCCATGCTCGTGGGGCCTCGTCTTTATTCTCTTATGACAACTAGAGGTTTCTCTTTCCCCGAAAAAACCCCAAATTTCTCATTCTTTGTCTAGTTGCTGAGGAAATTTGGCGAGAACTCGAAGTCATCTCCTCTAAAATCCAAACTAGAATCGAGGAGGAACCTCTCGGGCTTGGACACTAATGGGTTCTCTTCTCCCAAATGGTGTGGTCTCTCCCAATGGCCAGAGTTGGACCTTCCATGAGGCCCATGAGGCAGTTGCCTCAGGGCCCATGGAAATGTCATGGAAACTTCATTGCTTAGGGGGCCATAAATAAAAAACATTTACATTTGTAAGGGCCCATTTCCCAGCCCAGCCCAGCGGCCCACCCTCTTCCCATCTGCAAAGTTTCTCCCTCCATCTCTTTCGCTCGCTGCCCTAGCCCCACCTCTCTCGCTCCGTCGCGCCTCGCCCTCGCTCTCGCCTCTCACTGCTGCTCCGTCGCCGGTCGCTCGCTGCCTCTCTCTCCTCTTGCTGAGCCGTCGCCCTTCGCCCTCGACCTCTCGCTCTAGCCCTCGCTCTCTCGTTGCTTGGTCGGCGATCGCTCGTCCTCACCGGCTCGCCTCGCCATCGTGGCTAGTGGCTCGCTGCTCAGTTGCTCGCCCAGCAAGCATCGCCTTTCGCTGCTCTGCTCGGTCGCTCGCCCTTGTGGGTTGTGGCCGGCCGGTGGCTCGCTGCCTCTTGCTCCATTGCTCACTGTTACTGGTGGCTCGCTGCCTCTCAATTACCGATTGGCTCATTAGATTCACTCTTTCAGATTTGTTTCAACTTTCAGCGGCTACATTTGGGGGCCCATTTTTTACATTTCGCCTCAAGGCCCCAAAAACTCAGGTACGGCACTGCCAATGGCCCATACGTTCACAAAAACTTGGGCGTTCCTTGGGATGGTGAAGCCTATCACTTTGGCAGCTCTTACCGGCACTGCGGGGAAGAAGAAGTGGCGCCGCAGGGTGTAATCTCAGGGTTTCTCTCACACATATATGCATGGAGGTAAGAGAGGCTGTGGAGGTGAGACTCTCTTATGGCATCGCCAATTGGGATTTGTTGATCAAGTTCTTCACGAAGTTTCTGCATGGCTTCTGGGTTTCTCATCAATTCTGTAACATCCCAAATTTCTTGAGTATGTTATAACTTAGGATTTCGGAAATATAAAAATTTTTCATATCACAATAGCTATCATACATCATACAATATCCCAAAAACCCTAATTTTCACATTCTCAGCTTAACAAACCCAATAATCGAATAACTAAGAAAGGCGTTAAAATCTGGAATGCGGAAGCTATATCGAACCTGATATGGTTCTCAACCATAATACTTTATTTATCATAAATTGTTCAAGACGTCTACAAAATGTATTACATCATCTCTCGCAAATGATAATTGAATATCTTAAACATATCCAAAATTACATAGGTTCGCACATAAGCAAGAATATGCTAAACATACAATGGCAGTAAATTAAACTTATTCTTCAACTACCTCCTTTCCCTTAGAGCCGCTCGTCGAACTTGGAACGTTTGAATATTCCAGGGACATAGTCCAATTAGAAAATGAATCTTCTAGTGAGAAACTCCAAAAACAGTTTATATTGATATATGATCAGGTATAAAATGTATGAAAAGACAACGAGAACTACTCCAAAATGCCTCGTGAACACATCAGCCTCCTCCAACGAGAGCTTTCTCAATAGCGCACGCATAGCGCCTCTCGGGAGGTCCCTAACCATGTCAATTTGGCCCGACTTCATAGCACTCATGGAAGCACCATATCCGTTGTCCCTTAGGCTCACGGTCTTCCCCACGAGAGCTTTCTCGATGGCGCACGCATAGCGCCTCTCGGGGGATATCTGACTTTTGCTCTCGGCCAACAAAAAATAGGTACAACAGTATGGCCACACGAATTTTATAAATGCAACAGTTAAAAAGCCAACAGCATATATTTTTCAGAAAAATACAGTTCATATATGCAGCATGATTTCACATAAGAGAATAACAAGTGTTTATGTGTAAAAACTTCACGAAACACGTCTCATGCAATAGAAGTCTCTCATAAGAGAATAAAAAATAGGATTTGGAGTATAGGAGTCTCACCTTGTTGGTTTATCTCTTCGACGGTATAATTTCATAACAAACGGCCTAGGTTTCTGTAGAAAATACATGTTTCGGTAAACCTAAACCCAAATATTTTTATATAGGATTGAAGGGTATTAAATTAGGGGCATAACTGAAAAATTTGAAGGAAAATAGGCCTCTCACGCGCCCCTGGAAGGTGGCTCACGCGCCTTCACGCGCAGCCACTTCCGACGCGTGTATCTCACGCGCTGTTGCCAGATTTCGGACAGCATTGCGTCGTTTTCGTATTTCGGCCATATTTCCCTCGCTTTAACTCAGATTCGACCCTTGTTTGAACCTACGCGACCCTCTCTTCCCCCTCTACAAGATTATCAAAAAAAAATCGGACTTACCTCAGTTTTTTGCTAATTGATTTTGGCGAATTCCGGTAAAGACCCGCAACTCCGACGAGGCTTGTTTTCCGCCGCTTTCTTCCCGCCTTCTTGCCGAACTCCCTTCTCTCTCTCTAGAGCAAGCTCCTCCTCTTAGAGTGCTTCACTCATCAAACTTGCTTTCTTGGAATGATTTGATAACAACCAATGGTACCTTTTTATAGATTTCTCCAACCAATCACATTATGCCACTTGTCACAATTTTAGCTATGGACTCCAAAGACTCAAACCTATAATTGAATGGCTTTTGAAATCCAAAGCTAGAATGAATTCAACTTTTAAAATCCAAGTTAAAACCCCAAACTTCTTTCAAATAACACTTTGGCCCTTATTTCAAGTCCTCAACTTCAATATTTTACCACATAAGCTCTTAATTTTATCCTTATTTCGTTTGGATAATTTTCTAATTATAATTATACCCTCAAACATCAAATTTATCGAGATACTTAAAATCTCAAAATTAATAATTCAAAATTACTCAATATATATGATTTTTCGGAAGCCCTTTACCATCATTCAGTCTTTTTAGGCTACAACTTAGCTTAACCGAAAATCATTTCTGATTTGATTTCTTTCAGCGTCATAAACCTCACCTAGAAACTCTCATCAAAAATATACCTTTAACCTTAGGTATCTAAGTTCTAGAGTACTCCCTACAACTGATTCGGTCCCTCGTTGCCTATTCAAACATATTTTTGATATTTTAAACTCACTTAAAATACGTGACATCTTCACAAAAATATGGGATATTATAAATTTTGCCATGGCCCATTCAATTGTTGAGGTGCTAATATCCGTTCCAACCACAAACAACTCCTGAATTGAATAAAAGGCTGTTGGTTATTCTATGCGTAAATCATAAATATCAAGATAAATATTCGATTAATACCACTAAAATAAATATTCGATAAATCAAGAAAATTTTAAATCTTTTAAACTTGTCGTGCCACGAGCATTTTCAAACTTTTAAGTTAGGTGCATAATTATAAAACAGAAAATACATTCAAGTCACAATTTAAATATTCGTTATTCTTTAATAATATTCACAATATACAATACTCACTAATTTTTCTTTTCTCTCAAATATCATGTATAAATTTTTATTTATAAGATAAAAAATCTTAATTAATAAGATTTAGAAAATAAATATTAACTATCTTGATAATATTGATTCACCATTATCAATTATTAATATATTTATCCACAAAAAGGCTTGCATCTTCGTTAGCAAATAGGAATTTTCCCTCGACATGGGAAGAATAAACACGTAACCAACCAAAAAAATATTACAAAAAAGTCAAACCCTTGAGAGTGACTCAAACGTATAGACACGTCAGAAATCTGCAGCAGGCATCGTGGAATCACCGCCTCTTCTTCTTTCTCTAAGTATTTCTTCCCAGGCTCCACAAATTTGCGCCGTGGCCTCTTCTTCACCCTTCTTTCTCAAACCCTGAAGGTCGAGCCCTCCCAGACGGGCGGATCCAGAAATGGAGCCCCCAGATCCATCAGTAATTTCAGTCCTTTCCCCTCCCAAATAGTTTAAATCTCAGGGTAAATTTGAGGGAGGGCTGAGGCTGGCACGGACTCCTTGAATCCGCCCCTGCTCCCAGAAATGGATAAAAATCCGACAAGTTCGGCCTAGACAACACCTCCACCAGCCGCTTCATATGGCCATTCATTTCAGCGCCGCCCCTTCCCGCTCCTGTTAGAAGAAATAACGGATTCACAAAACACATATGAAAAAGACTCTAATTAATACCATCTTGTCTAAATTAAGATAAGCTTATAATATCCTAATATTTAACAGAACCTAATAAATTCCTTTGAAATAAATATAGTCCCCAAGAAGTTCAAAGGCACCGACGAACACAAGCTCTGCAATTCTCACGGCCTCTCCTTCCTTGGAGCTCAAATTAAAACCCGACCAATTCGTCGGCCTTCTTCTCCCTTATACCAGCCTGGCAGGCGACGGCTTTCGACCTGAAAATCTCCGTCCGGTAGACGGGCCGGAGCAACTTCCGGTGATCGTTGCACTCGAAACGAGAAGCTGTTCTTGCCCGGGTTGTTCTTGGCATATATATGACAATATTTAAATCTAAAATATTTAATTAGATGATAAGTAATATAATTGACAATAGGCACAATTCATGAGTGATAAATTTAAACTAACATTTGATTTGGTTAGTGGTTGAAAGTGGTTGGCTAATGACTATGACCCAAAATTATTAAAAAAAAAAAAAAAACTATACAACCGTAAGCACGTAACAAGACTCTCAAATATTTAATTTTTTTAAAAAAATGGGTGATAATAAGAAGGGAGCAAAAGATTTAGTTTGTTGACATGATGGTGGGTTTTATAATTATGTAGTATTTTGGGTCTTATTAAAATAATTGGAGGCTAATGTTAATATAATGGGGATTGGCGGAGCACTTCCCTTATTTGATATGATTCAGAAATTGTTCTATTTCTTCTGTGGATTCAGTTTTACTTAACAGTATATTACGTACAGGAATTGAAGAAAAATATGATTAGTTAATCGAACAAACAAATAGCCATCGGGTGATCTTTGGAGAGAAAGTGACCCCCACCTCAGAATAATAGACAAGTATGAAAAGGACAATACAGATCAGCAGTGTCAGTTAATTTTATTGGCGCCAACCTGACTTCTATGTGGTGTGGGCTTCCCGGCTCCCTTTGGATCAAGCCCGCTCCATCGGATCCGGATCCCATCCATGAAACAAATCCAATCGGCCGGCCCCACACAATTTTTTTACGTCTACATAATACACCATGAATTTCTGTGGATTTACATTCCCTGCCGTTGCTGTAAACAGTTGCTACTGTAAAAAAATATTATTGCAATTATTATAATATACTAAATTTCGTAGTTAAGAATAAAATATGCTGTGGCATTACAACTCAATTAATTAATAAAATTATGGTATAATTTATTAGTAAATTGGACCCTCATGGAAGATGGATCGAAGTCATCACACATTGCAGCAATAATTGTATAATTTATTGGACATCCAGAGGTACGTACGTTATAGGAAATTCAATTTTTGGGTCTGGTCACGTAAACAAACGCAACCCCTAGGCTTAGGTATTCCATCCCAATAAAAAATGTGGGGAGGTGCACACAGCCAGGCACAGCGGATGGTGGATCACTTTGGCTCGCGTGCATGACAACAATGGAACCCATTAATTAAATATAAATATTTCCTCTCGTCAACTATTAATTTTATAAGAAAAATATAATTAAAATGGATCTAAACTGATTTTTTTCCAAGTCTGGACTTTGTGGGCATATATATATAGGAATTCATTCAGTCCATTGGCTCACCAGGATAAGTTCAAAGGGATTAATCCATACTAATCTTTTTCAATTATTATGTTTAATAAGTTTTAATAATAGTGTATCATGATTGATGATTATTGACTGTTGAATTTGGTATATCTGATATAATAACTTGATGACAAGCGGCCGCGAGCGAATCGACAAGACGAAGAGAGAAGAAGTGAGATTTTTATAAATCCTCTCCAGTCTCCATCGTCTAGCATTGATTCAATGTAATTTCCTACCCTCTAACTAGTCGTCTACTCCCTCATGTCCAGTTAGTCCTACTTGTCTCCCAACCCTCACTCACTTTCCACCTCCCCCATTTCCATTTTCATATACTATAAACTAAGGATAGTAATAATATTATTATTATATGGTATAATACACACTCCTCTGCTACATTCAATCCAGAGGCTAGCTCCTCAACTACAGAGAGAGAGAGAGAGAGAGAGAGACAGTGCTCGCAGCCATGGCGGGTTCAAACCCACCCCCGTATTACACTCCCATTTCCAAACCCACTCCGCCCAACTCCATTTTCAAAAGAACCAATTTCGTTTCTCTCTTCTTCATCGTTTCCCTCTGCTCTCTATCCTACTCCCTCGGAATCTGGCGCAGTGGCGGCGCCGCCACCCCCTCCGCCTCCGCCGCCATTTCCACTCTCGGAATCACAATCCCCTGCATCCCCTCCCCCAACTCCACTGGAGGCCTGGACTTCACCTCCCACCACTCCGCCTCCGACGTCGGGACAGACGCGGCCCCCGACGCCGCCAAGACATATCCTCCGTGCCACACCAAGTACACCGAGTACACGCCTTGCGAGGACGGGAAGAGGTCGCTCAAGTTCGAGAGGGAGAGGCTGATTTATAGGGAGAGGCACTGTCCGGCGAGAGGCGAGGAGCCGAAGTGCCGCGTGCCGGCGCCTTACGGCTACAAGAACCCCTTCAAGTGGCCACTGAGCAGGGATCTGGTGTGGTACGCCAACGTGCCTCACAAGGAATTAACGGTCGAGAAAGCGGTTCAGAACTGGATCAGATTTGAAGGTGACCGGTTCAGATTCCCCGGCGGCGGGACCATGTTCCCCAACGGTGCCGATTCCTACATTGACGACATCGGCAAGTTGATCAATCTCAAAGATGGATCTATCCGAACCGCTATTGATACCGGTTGTGGGGTAAGCCCTTTTCAAACTCTCAATTCCCCTGTTTAACACAATGATTAAGAAAACCCATGAAAAAGAGAAAATTGGGTATTTCACGATTACAAATTAAAAATTTTAGTTTTCATTAAATTCAGTGTTTAAACGATTTCAATTTTATGACGGTGATTGGGATATAAGCCATGTTTGGACCAGCAGAGCTAGCTAGCTCTATGTTGTGTGTTGAAGCTTTGGAAAATTTGGAATTCTAAATTCTTAATATTTTTGGTATGAAAAGTAGAGTTGTCAAAGGCAAGCCCTTTGCGACATGGACGAATTACAGAACAAAAAGAATGGATGATTGTGGAGGCTGCTAGATTTGTACTACTTTAGTTACGTGTAGGATTGCATGCATGTAAGAAAAAGATGGCCCTGACTATGACCCAAGGGGAAGAGCATGATCCCTAGACGGCAACCCCACTAAATGCAAGTCAATCATGTCCTCCGCCAAAGTTCGGGAAGTAGTATATGATACCCCTGTTGTCATGTTAACCCGAAAATCGAAATTATAACTCATATTATGTCATATGTTGAGATCATAAATCCATGAAATCTTGTTTACGTGTATAATATTATTACTAATTGTCTGTGTAGGTTGCGAGCTGGGGAGCCTATCTTCTGTCAAGAAACATCCTTACGATGTCGTTCGCGCCGAGGGACACCCACGAAGCGCAGGTGCAATTCGCTCTCGAGAGGGGCGTGCCGGCTCTGATTGGCGTCATGGCGTCCAAGCGGCTTCCTTACCCCTCCCGAGCTTTCGACATGGCTCACTGCTCTCGCTGCCTCATTCCGTGGAGCCAATACGGTGGGATTTACTTGATGGAGGTTGATCGGGTTCTGAGGCCCGGCGGCTACTGGATCCTCTCCGGCCCGCCGATCCACTGGAGAAAGTACTGGAGAGGCTGGGAGAGAACCAAGGAGGATTTGAATGGCGAACAGACCGCCATTGAAGACGTTGCCACCAGCCTCTGCTGGAAGAAGCTCGTAGAGAGGGGCGACATTGCTGTCTGGCAAAAACCCACCAACCATTTGCAGTGCCAAGCCCACCGGAAAATCGCCCGTAGCCCACCATTCTGCCCCGCCCGCGACCCGGATAACGCCTGGTTCGTGTTTTTCCTCACACTATATAAGAAACACAGGATTGAAAACAGTGAATATTATGTTACTTCGGGTATGACAGTGAAAGTTACAATAGATACAGAAATGGCTATAATCAAAATTAAACTCAAAAATCAATCTTAATCCATCTCAGGTACACAAATATGGAGACTTGTCTGACGCCTTTGCCGGAGGTTTCCAGCAACCAGGAAGTCGCCGGCGGGGAATTGGCAAAATGGCCAGAGAGGTTGAACGCCATTCCCCCAAGAATAAGCAGGGGAATCATGAAAGGAGTTACAACGGAGGTTTTCCGGCGAGACAACGAGCTCTGGAAAAGCAGAGTCTCGTACTACAAAACGGTGAACAACCAACTTGGGCAAGCTGGAAGATACAGGAACCTTCTGGACATGAACGCTTATTTGGGCGGATTCGCCGCCGCGTTGGTCGAAGACCCTGTTTGGGTGATGAACGTGGTTCCCGTCGAGGCGGAGATCAACACACTCGGAGTTGTTTACGAGCGTGGATTGATCGGAACTTACCAGAACTGGTGATTGAACCGACACCCAATTCAACTACTTTTCAGTGATTTGAATACGATTCTGGGTTGGTGATAAAGCAGGTTTGGTTTAATTTGCAGGTGCGAAGCGATGTCTACGTATCCAAGAACTTACGATTTCATTCATGCCGATTCAGTCTTCACTCTGTACAAGAACAGGTAATTAACGTACGCTAGTTAAATAATTGTAAAGAAATTAATCCCATAAAAGCTAGAGCTGCTGATATATTTGGGGTACAGATGCAAGATGGAAGACATTCTTCTGGAAATGGACAGAGTTCTGAGGCCAGAAGGAAGCGTGATCTTCAGAGATGATGTGGACATTTTGGTGAAAGTGAAGAAGATTGCAGAGGGGATGAAGTGGGAGAGCCAGATAGTTGATCATGAAGACGGGCCGCTGAAGAGGGAGAAGCTTCTGTTTGCTGTGAAGCTGTATTGGACGGCTCCGGCTTATCAAGCAGCAGCAGGATCCCAGGATTCTTAAGAGCATTATCATCATCACCTCCACCTTTTTTTTTTTCTTTTTCTTTTTAAAATTTTCTTCTTTGTGTTAACTATGCTCTTTGAATTCTGCACACCGCTGATTCTTTGTGATTCTAGTAGTGATCTAAATGCTGATCCATTCATCAATACAAGATCCTGTCCTTCTATGATTTTGAATCCCAAATAAATTATAATCAAACCATTAAGTACACGAGTAAACACATAATTTAACGTGAAATATTTAAATAAAAAAAATTACAAAAAAAATAAAAATATCATTATGATATTGATACAATAAAAGTGATATTGTTATACTAATTCTATGATTTAAAACTCATCTGCAAATGTACATAAAAAATTATATTTTAATCAGAAAATGGGCCAATAAGATAAATCTTCAATTGAGATAAATTTCAATCATAATCAAATTTAATATTCTAATCATAGTCAAATTAGAAATTATAATTTCATATGAATTTGAATTTTGGTTCACATTTATCATAATCTCCATCTTAATACAAAATTCAAATATGGAATTATTATTTATTACAATCTCCTAATGAATATCAACTAAATTTACACTATGAAAAATATCAATCAAATTCACACAACGGAGAATATTAATCAAATTCACACAATACTTACTGCAATAGATATTTTCAATCACGTTCAAAGCATAGACAATAAGATCAAACCCAACATACTTTTGAGAAGATTTGACATTTCTTCTAAGTCTATCTTTAACAATATAATATTATGATGAATCGACATTTTCTTTCAAGCTTGACTTGACTTAATTTGAGACTATGACTCAAATGTATGACTTATTAATTTCAACCTCCACTTAAATGTTAGAACTCTACTTGACTTAATTTGAGACTATGACTCAAATGTATGACTTATTAATTTCAACCTCCACTTGAATGTTGACTTGTAAGGTTAGATTTTTTTGTAGACGAATCACGGAACATAGCAATTTCATCAAAAATAATATTTCTGCTAATGACAACTTTAGATGCTTGATGGGTGTCGAATCCAACAAATAACAAATTCTTACTCTTAAAAATATAAATTGTGATAGTGATGAGCAATGTCGTATTCACAAGAATTGGTTAGATCTATTTCTTTGAAAACTTAAAATAAATAAAAGAAACAATTGGGGGGTTTTGAAATTTGAAATTTAAACAATTAAAAGCAGAATATTATTCTAAATTAATAAGGCAAATTAGAATGTAAAAAGATTAAAGTAATCAATAGAAACGCTTCCAGTAGAATGGATTTATCTACCAATAATTATGACACTGATTATTGATGCCAAAATCACTATTTTTTCTTGAATACTTGACCTTAGAAAGAACAATAAGCTTTGTTCATTCAATGTTTCCCTTATTTCTTAGTTAATTAAAAAAAACTCTTCAATTAACCCTTATCTTCAAACAACCGTAGAACAAGCTCTCTAGAATTTAATTCAAAGGCAGCATTAAACTTTGTGAAAACAAGACCAAATTTGAACAATAAACACACAAGCTCGGTTTATTTAATTCAACACATGTACTCCCTAAGAATTGAACGAAAACTTGTCCATAATCATCAACTCTAATTGCTACTTACGCAAAAAAGACCAAATAATTACGAATTTGATATTCAAGCTAGGAATTAATCATGCATCAAGAATTGAACAGCGGACGTCTATGCAATCAAAACATACAATCATAAACATTAAAATCAGAAGATACATGAATATTTAACAAAAAATCATATTGCAAATAAACTCAAAAAGATAAGCATAAATCAATACAATAAGGCATAAATCTCACCCAAAAGACCATATGTAAGATAAATAAATATATGAAATTATGCACTCATCAATGCTTCTAGATCCCATGACTTATAACCCATAATACTAAATTTATAACCAAGAAAGAGGCACCATTTAAACATTGGATTTAATTTTCCATCATCAATGTGAATAAATATATGATATCCAAAACTCTTTAAATCAGAAAAAATTGCAAGAATGGCAAACCATACATCTTCTGGAGTTTTTTTTATCTATAGCAAAGGAAAGAGATTGACCAACTAGAGAAACATGTCATGTTTGTAGTCTCAGCCCAAAAATGACTTAGGTAAACCAAAATTAGACATCTTACAACATATACATCAAGGTTATATTCATCCGCTTGACTACACTATTTTGCTGTGATGTACTTGGAACTATTAAATACCATAGAATTTATTCTTTTTTGCAAAAATTATTAAATTCATTTAAATAAAATTCTAAATCATTAACAGGGCGGAGATGTTTAATCTATCTTTTGCTTTGTTTCTCAATCAGTCTTCTACTATTTGAAAGTAGCAAAAAATTAGTCTTCTATTTCAAAAAGAATATCTAGACTTTTCTTGAAAAATTATCGATGAAACTCAACATATATTTGGCACCACCTTTAGAGGATATTCTGGTAGAACCCTAGAGATCATAATGGATATGGTCCAGTATCTCTTCGTATTGTGAATGACTTTATTAAACCTGACTCATTTTTGCTTACCAAACACGCAATGCTCACAGAACTCCAATTTTTAGTACTCTGATATTCAAAAAGTCATCTTTTACTCAATTTAGCCATATTATTTCACTCATATGTTCAAGACACATATGTCACAGTTGAGTACTATCGGTATCTGACAAAGAAGAAATAGAAACAACAGCATCACCTATAATAGTAGAACCCTACAGAATATATATTCTACCATACTGTTTTTTATCTTTCATCACAACAAAACACTTTTATTAACCTTAATAACTCCACATTTACCAATGAATTTGTACTCGTTTAAATTAAGAGTACTCAATGAAATAAGATTTATTTTAAGATCGAAAACATATCTGATATCAGTTAAAGTTATAATAATGTCTTCAAACATCCTAGAAATTTTATTAGAATAATTATTTCTCATTAGCACATCACCAGTAGTCAAAGTTGTATATGCCAAAAACTAACCTCCTATTAAGAGACGTATGAAACGTACATGCTTTGTCAAGGATCCAATCTTCACAAGACTTGGTAATCTCATTAGTTATCACTACAAGTTCTCCATCACTACTCTTATCTTCAATAACATTGATTTTACTTGAAGTCTCTGAATGTTTTCCTTTCTGGTCAGGTTCTTGCCTTTTAAGTTTGTTTTGTAGTTTATAACACTTCTTCTTAATGTGTCTATTTTTCTTACAATAATTACAGATTTTATCTTTATTACTAGACTTAGGTCTATTTTTCCCTTTGCTACTAGAATTTCTATCATATATTCTCACTCTAATCAACAAACCTTCACCCTAATTTTTAGAATTTTTCAATAATTGGTTATCAATTTTTTCTTTCGATAACAAAGCATCATAAAGGTGAGAGTGTTACAAGACTCATGACTATAGAGTATGATGTCTCTAAAAGTTGAATATGAGATCAATAGAAAATGTAACAAAATTAAACCCAAATCTTTATCATCATATTTAACCTCCATACTTTCCAAATCAAAAATAATTTTCTTAAAATCTGATAAATGGCGTTCAATAGATGTATATTTTGCCATTCGATGAGAATATAACCTTTGTTTGAGTTCCAACTTACTGGTCAAACTTTTAGTCATGCACAATCGTTCCAATTTTAACCATAGAGTAGTAGCAATTTTTTTTTTCAAAATATTCTACAAAAATTGATTCAATAAATGCAGATGTATTTAAGATAAGGTGTTACGATCTTTACATTGTTTTTTCTCAGTACTCCATGATTGTGGCGTTTTATCAAAACCCAAAAGTGCATTATCTAAACCCATTTGAACCAAAATTTCACACATCTTAACCTATCATAGTGAAAATATAATATTTCAGTTCAATAATGGAAATTCTGAGTACGACCGTGTTAGTTAACTTTAAAATTTTATACACATCAAATGTGCGAAGCGGAATTAATTACACGCGCCATACACATATCTTGAGTATTTAAGTAATACACATATTCATCATATGAATATAAATACACACATACTTGTAGCCCGGTGTAGGGTTGGTACATAAACTATTTATGTGCTGAGACCGTCTCATGTTGTGGTAGTCCTAGTTAATCCATACTTAGTAGGTTGTTTGGTACCGTTTCAATTTCTAAATTTTCGCCTGACCCTTACGTGTACTAATTTCACAGTGGCAAATTAATAGAGGAAGCAGGAGAAAAAGATGTAGAGAAACAGAACACGTGTAAGTAGTAAAAGTCTCTACTTCTCTAATTTATTTTCTCTAAATTCAGTCGCTATCTTAATCCCCAGCCCCTACCAATTTTGTGCCACGTGGCATCCAATTGATGCAACAGCTGGGTAACCGGAAGTCTTTGACTTTTACTGCCCCTGAAAGTCGACTTCTGCCATAGGAAAGTCAACTTTCCAGGCCAGCAAGGCAACGTTTGACCTGCCAATCCTTGAGACACTTTGGGCACAAGATGCCGATATAAGATGCAAGGCTATAAGGTGTGTGACTTTCTAGGTTCACTACCCATTAGTAATCAGATAACACCGAAATCCCTTTTGGTACCAGTCAACCCTTGACCTATCATTGGAATCTCTCCATATCCCAATGACAATCCGAGAGTTCTTGAATAACGCCTAGTTGCAGTTCAGAACAGTATAGATGGCAGTGAAGTCTCATTTTAAGTGAACCTATTACGGCTAATAATTACCGTGTGTTATAATCCTTCCATCATCTAATATCCCGACTGAGCGAGAGTCATAGAGTGATAAACTTACAAGCTCAGTAACTATGTGTCTGACCTTGTTAATGTGACTAGATGACACCTCAGGAAACTCTTTTTCTATATTCAATCTACCTTGATCAAGGACTTTCTTGTACATTAATAATAAATCACATAGGATGTTCACTCCATTAACTACCGACGAGGGTGACAGATCCTATCCCTAACACCTGTCTCCATATACCAACAATACGAAACCACATAGATAAACCTCTCCACCTCTTAATTGGATGGTTAGGCTCATTAGCAAATCCCACACACCAATATACAAACAATCGTGCTGGTTTAAGTTTGAGGATCACCATACTATCACAACTTGACAACAAGACTATTAACCACTGTGGCATGTGGTATGTCATCGGTGTCATATTTGACTGGTTGTTCCCTAACAATCACCCATAAGTTTACTAGCGACATCTCATGTCACGTGACGTGTGACATATCACCATCCTATCAATATCTCATATTGAACGAGATAATAACCCATGTACTAGTCCATACAGAGTTCTCATTCAAAAATCTAAGGACTAGAAATAATTTAAGAAATTTTGTTATTTAAAAATCTTATCACACAGTCTCAATTAACAGAAAATTTAAGGATTCATTCATATGTTAAACTGAAAAGCTCATTAATGAAGAAACTTGTTTTTTATTAAATATTTACAAAGATACAATAAATGTGACCAGTTACACGCCTGTTAAATATCATACAAATCTAGCACTAGGGCACACAACACTATAACAAGAATATCATGTTTTAAAGTAGTCATTACGAAATATCAAATAACCCCAAATATACCAAACGATTGATAAGTAAAAAAAACCTAATAGATAGCAGACCAAGATAATGGATAAACAAATCTATGCAAAATAGATCTGGATCTGTTGGATTTGGGGGCTAGTAAATTTGGAGTGGATTTGGGCCAAGATCGAGTAAGGATACCTGGTCAACAATGGCAGAAGTCAACAACCTTATAGGGATGCGAAAATCGACGAGGACAAGGACGAGATGGTTGGAGAAGACGACGACAAGTGTGAAGGCCAATTGTCAGTCTGCAACGAAGTAAGGAGAAAGCTAACACGAGCAAGAACAATGGTGGACTGACGATCAATAAGGAATGATGATTGGACGTTGGGAGAAATTGACGAGACAATGAAGGATGTCAAAAGGCTAGCGATGGTGGCAAAGACTAGAACTTATGCCAACGATCGTAGAAATCGAAAAAAAGAAACAAAAGGCTAATGGTCGCTTTAACAAAGCACAAGCGAAGGCAAAAGAGTCTACGACGATCGTTGGCAGCGATGAGGCTGATAGCAGTTGACGGTAGAGACAACAGTTTAGAAACATTAACACAAAAAGATAATGAAGAGATTGCAAATCTAACGGCTGAAATATGTCAACAGTTAATGGTTTGATCCAATGGCTTTGATACCATTTTATATTATGATTTTGGATTGAGGACAAACCACAATTAAGCTATCAACCACACAAACGAATACATAATTTAACGTGAAAACTCAAATTAGAAAAAATCAGGGCATAAAGAACAAAAATATCACTATAATGGTGTCGACGTTTGATTTCGGCCGACCGTGATTCGTTTTGGGCCGCGGTGAGTCAATCCAAAAATACCGAGAAGGAAGGAAGAAAACCCCTCCCCCCGACGTTCCAAGCATGTACACCAGAATCTTTTACGTGGTTCGGCCAGAACGATGCCTAGTCCACGGCCGCCATCTGATCATTCTCCCAGAGTGGCGGTATCTGATTATATTTTTCTTGTTTTCCTTCCTTGCCCCTCATGGCCTCCTTTATTTCTATTTTTCTTGAGGGACTTTTACAATCTAGATAATATATAAAAATACAGTGTTTGTATAATGGGGGACAAATAGTTCTTACCGCCTTCGCAAGACCGGGAGTGGGATCCTCATTACGAGGGGCATGGGCTGTTACAGATAAAGTGATCGGACCCTACCTCTGACTTCTCAGCAGCTTTGCCGCTCATGCGAGCTGGAGGTTTTAGGCGAGCGACCTGGATGGTCCAGCGATTTGGAGGATATTTCAGGAGCTCGTTAGTCGATTGCTCCGAGCTCGTTGGGGGATTGCCGGGAGCTCGCCATACGCTCGCTTTACGAGTTCCGGATCTTTGGTGGAGGCTGGACCTTCCTTGACGAGGTCGTCCGGGCCTTCTCGGCCTTGGGTGATTGGGCCGGTCTATCGGACCGAGTCTGGCCCATGCAGGGTGATGCGGGAAATACATATAACAAATGGTATTAGTACAATAAAAGTGATATTGTTACACTAATTCCATGGCATTGGATACTATTTTATAGACCTAAAACTCATTTGTAGATAAACATAAAAAATTATATCATGAGTAGAAGAAGAACCAAAAAGATAAATCTTTAATTAAGAGAAATCCTAACCACAATCAAATTTGATATTCTAATCATAATCAAATTAAGAGCTCCTATCTTAGATGAATTTAAATTTTAGGTCACATTTATAACAAATCCTCTTTTATTTTGAGTTTTTTTTGGGTATTATTATTAATTAATGACTTATTTTTAAAAATAAATAAATAAATGAAGATTGGTTAGGGGGAAGGTGGACAAAATAATTTGCCCATTTGTTTTGTTTTAACCGCTTTTGTGGGCTCGAGGTGTATACATATTACATATATCCATTCATGCCTATAATTTTAGGTGAATTGCTTACTTTTGGATCAAATGTGAAGCATATTTAATGTCTTTTTTATATTTTATTTACAAGGTATGTATTCATGCCTAGCTATAATTTTTTAAAAAAAATAAGAAGATATATATATATATATATATAGGAATACAAATTTTGTAAGGATGATGTTCTTGTAATAAAACTATCAACAAATCAGTATTATTATCTTGATAATATATATTTGTATATAAAAATTATAACAATTAATACTTATATTTCCATATTTTATTTCTATTATATATACATATTTTATTTCAAATAAAAGATCATTAGGTGGGATATGATAATAACTGTTTAAATTTTAATTTTTTAGATAAAATGAGTTTTAACATAGTACTGATAAAATTATTTGAAAAGCTAATTATTTTTTAGAGGTTATGAATTTAAATTTTAGTAAAGTAATTAATTTTTATTTTCTAAATAAACTGAAAAAAAGAAAATAATATTTTAAAAAAAACACTTACTTTCCGCAATGTTGATTGTACATATAATAGCATGGAGATATGTATGAAGCAAACACGAATATAGGATGAGCTCCAAACTTGCACTAGTTGATTCATGCAATACCACAGCTCTAAGCTTCCACCCACAGCTATAAATAGAGGGAAAAAACCCATTCAAACGGCATCAGGTCTCAGAACTGTGCTTTTTTAAAGAACAACAAATTAACTCGATCGATCCTTATAATTAAGCTATGGCATCCACCAAGCCTCTCCGTTCCCTCATCAGCTCCCGAGCCACAATGTTCTTGTTTGTGGTGGCTGCGGCGGCGCTGGCGGTGCCAACCCAAGTGGCGGAGGCGCAGGCTGGCTGCACGTCCCAGCTGGGCAGCCTCAACGTGTGTGCGCCGTTCGTGTTGCCAGGAGCCTCCAGCCCTAGCGCCGAGTGCTGCACCGCCCTCCAGGGCATCGACCATGAATGTCTCTGCAACACTCTCCGCATATCCGCCCGCCTCCCCTCGAGCTGCAACCTCCCTCCTCTCGCTTGCGGTACACTTCTAAATACGACCGACTCTCCCTTTTAACTCTCACAAAACAAAACTACTAATTAAATAGAGTCTCTTTCTGGTGCGTCGGGATGCGTTAATAGCTGCTTTAACTTTGTGTATATATATATATATATATATTGATGAGTTTGTTCTAATATGCCTGGTGGGTTAATTTGTGTGTTCGCTGTGCAGGCAATTAACTAAGGTCGGGATGGGAAGAAGGATGACAAAATAATAATATTAATGCATGCTTTTGATGTATTCTGCGGTGTGCAACTGGGCAATACACACATATATGCCGCATAAATATATATATATGTAGTTGAAATCAAGAGCTTGGTATCCATGGAATTAATAAAAGAAATTATTAACCATATATATATATATGTGTGTGTATGATTTTCTTCTGGATGGAGATCGAAAGCAAATGGTAATGAGCCTGTTTGTTTATCTTTCTTTTTCTTCCGCAAATAACAGCTCAATTCTTTGTGGTTGGTAGTACGTACGTAAAACTCAAAAATTAATTCAATTAACAAGAAAGGATTTTGTTAAGATCGAAGATCGAGCCTACAAAATATACAGAGAAAAGACACTTAAAGACCCATATAATAGAAGCAACAACTGCCAAGCTCAAGCATCTTTATATATATATATATATATATATAGTCTTTAAAAAAGAAATTTCTCCCTAAAATTTGCATTAATAATTTACAAGTATGAGAAAATATATAACACTTAAAGTATGATAAAATATAACACTTAAAATTAAAATATATAACACTTAATTTTATTTATATATTAAGTATGATTTGCATTATGAGAAATATAAATAGATATTTAAAGTATTAATTAAGTCACAAAAAATTATCCATTAAATAAAATCATATCTTTGTATAATATAATAATATATAATATCTTTATATATATATATAAAAGTATGATAGTCTGGAAAAAAAAAATTTCCTCCAAAACTTGCATTAATAATTTTGATTTAGTACTTATTGTATTAATAATTTGAAATTTTTAATTATTTTGAAATAATAAGTACTAATTATTGTAAAATTAATAATAAATTTTAATACATGAGTTTTTCAATGTTAATCATAGATTTTTCAATACATTATTATGTGAATATTAAATATTTAATTAATTCGTCGATCAATCATAAATAAATATTATTTATGAGGAATATGAATAGACACTTAAAGTATTAATTAAGTCACAAAAAATTATCTTATTTTTATATAATATAATAATATATAATATCTTTATATATATATAAGTAGAATAGTCTAAAAAAAAAATTCCTCAAAACTTGCATTAATAATTTACATTTAATACTTATTGCATTTAGTAATTTGCATTAATAATTTAAAATTTTCAACCATTTTAAAATAATAAGTACTAATTATTGTAAAATTAATAATAAATTTTAAATACATAAGTTTTTCAATGCTAATTATGGGTTTTTCAATACATTATTATGTGAATATTAAATATTTAATTAATCCGTCAAACAATCAAAAATAAATATTATTTATGAGGAATATGAATAGATATTTAAAGTATTAATTAAGTCACAAAAAATTATCTTATCATTAAATAATATAATAATATATAATATCTTTATATATATAAAGTAAGATAGTCATTGTTGATACAGTTTCCTGCTTAAATTGTGTTAATTTATTTTTTTTTCTCAAACTATTACTTTGTCGATATTCAATTTATTGAATACAACATATCTAATACATCAAAAAATAAATTATTCAATTTAGTGAATACAACGGTTTCAATGCATCAAAAAATAAAATATTCAATTTAGTGAATACAACAGATAAATATTTAAAAATTAAGAAATAAAAAAATATATCTTATACACATTAAACAGTAATAAAAAGTTTTTGAAATTTATTTAATTTGGTAAATATGGTTAATGATGGTTTCAATGTTAATTCTTCAAACAGATAAATATTACTGAATGTACAACTATCAATTAAAATTAGGAAGGTGGAGACTTAATAAGTTGATCATGCTAATTTATTTTTTTTTTCAAAGCTCAACATTCAATTTATTGAATATAACAGGTTTCAATGCACCAAAAAATGAATTATTCACTAATGATTTATTCAATTTATTGAATATACTAGGTTCTAATTCACCAAAAAATGAATTATTCAATTTATTGAATGCAATAAATAAATATTTATAAATTAAAAAATAAAAAATATATATCTTAGACATATTAAACAATAAATAAATATGATTAATGATAGTTTTAATGTTAATTCTTCAAGCAGATAAATGGACAACTGTATGTTACAATATCAGTCACAAGATGTAATGGGTTAAAGATGCTAATTGTGATAAAGAGGGTGAACAAACAATTTCAACCACAAATATTATTTATAAAGAAGTCTTTCAAAATTTACTTTAATCATAATAAAATAAAATTATTATTTATTCATTAATTCATATAATATATTAAATTTGCTTTAACGTATATTTCATATTTTAAACTATTATTTTATATATTTTTTTGTTAAATATTATATCGCACGGGTCAATAACTAGTAATTATTTAAAAACACAATATAACCTTTGACTTGGTGGGCTCCAATCTCCACTCATAGCTGCAGCTTCTCTTCTTAAACGAGTCTCTTTCCTACGGACTATGCGAGTGCCTCCAGCTTTGATCATTTCATTTGAGTTCCCAAAGTTAAACTTCCACCTTGAAATGACGGGTCTTTGCCCAGAACTCACAAGCTCCATCAGTTATTGATTCGATCAAAATTTAATAATTAAAAAAATTAAACTGTTGTATAAAATTAAACTGAATAAATTAAATTAATTGAATAAAATTTATAAAAATTGAGTCAGACACGTATTCCCCGTGATCACTCCAACGTTCAAATCAATTTACAGAGTTATGAAAATTAGAGTATTTTATAAAAACAAAAGAAAAAGATTCCCTTACCTGTGTGAATTTACCCATATTTATGAGGAGTAGAAGTGGCCCCATAGAGATAGGAGTTTTCATATTTTCTATTAGAGAAAATCTCCTCAATATTGTGGAGAGATTTGTTATTGAGTTTGTTTTCACGAGTGAGGGAGAAGTTATTTTGAAATAATAATTTCCTCAATTTAGAAGCCATGATCTTGGGAGGAACGAATATGCCCATCATTTTTCGAGAATCTTAGGATAACAATGGCCTTTAGAGGTTTCAGGGGAACCATGGAGGCCGAAAATACTGGGATACGCTCACTGAACTTGGATTTGAGCTTCAAAGTATTCTTTGGGACAATTCGGACACATGCTATTCTCAGCTTAAGCTAGGTGGTAATTTTTAATTGTCTCTTGGTGAACATATATTCTTCATCCGTTGGCTAATTTGTAGTGGCATCAAAATAATTATAATTTTCAGAATTTTTCCCTCATCAACAAAATTACCAAATAAACTGAACTAATGTTCAACTTTATTATTGTTGCCGGTCGACGATTCCATTGATCGAAATTGATCATCAAATTCTTTTAACTACAGTAATTTATATTTTCAAAAATAAATTTGACCAAACAATTAATATTTTACGGAACTAAAAATTAATTTTATAGTAAAAAAATTTAAAACACATTTCTATAAAGCATAGCCCGCCATCGTTCATGGCGGATTTCGACAATAAGAATCAAGCATCAAATTTATTTATTTTGATTCAATCAGTCACATGTCTAAAAATTAAAAAAATTTAATAATTAAATTTAAATATATTTAAATTTTAAAATAAAATACCCACCCACAAAAAGTTAACAAAAAAAAAAAAAAACTTAGCGAAGAGCCCAATGGCGTCGACGAGCGAGAACGGTGGTGCAAAAGGGAGAGGGAGATGTTGGGTCGGCAGTGCCGTTCGCGGCGGAGGGAGATGAAGGGCCGAGCGAATCGGAGACGAAGACGAAGGGCCAGCCATTCAGCTTCGGCCCTTCATCCATGACTTTCCAGCCTTTTGTCTCCGAGTCTCCGCCTTCGTCTTCGTCTCTAACCCTTCGTCTTTGTCGTCGTCTCCGGCCCTTTGTCTTTGTCTCCAATCGCCAGCGACGGCATCACAAGTGTTGTAATGGGTTCCGTAAGAGGGGCCGCCAGCGCCGAACGTAGGGGCGTGGGTTCTGTTCCCACTTCCCACTGCCACTGGAGGGAGGGAGGGAGGGAGGGAGAAAGAAGCCGACGGTACCATTTCTTTGAAGAAGCATGGGTTATTCATGTCGAGTCGGAGGAAGTTTCTCGGCCATAGACTAGAATGCGAGGTCTACGTCATCGTTTCAGAAAAGTCTCCTTCATTTGGACTACGCCAATTCCTTCAACTTGACTACTAGGGTTCCCAACTTCAGCTTCCATCTTAAATAGACAGGTTTTAGCTCATTTATATATGGTTCATCCCCCTTTTTTTTAATCACCGGGCACCCTTGGTACAGTGATCTTTATTGAGTTCTGTCTCATGCGAGGTACGGGTTCTGCTTTATTCTTGTTTTGGTTTTATATACCCAAATCGGGGTGAATATGTGATACAGATTCTTGAGTTTCGCTGTGCTTCAAATTGATCTCTCTTACTGCTCTCGTCTTCGGGAACGGTGAAATTGGGATACGCATCAAGTAAAGATTCTTCAGCTTCTTTGTTCTTCAAATTAATTTCTCCATTTCTCTTCGTCTTCTGTTCCTCGCGTTGTTTCTCGGATTTTAATGTGCATCAAGCTTCATATAATTTTTATCTGGGCGAGAATTTCTTATTTTATTCATATTATCTTTCTATTGATTCTGCTTCTGTGAATGCTGTTTCTGTTAGAATTCCTTTCAATTTCTAGGGTTCTCTATCTTTCTTATCTGGTGATAGCAGTTTCTCTTTTAGTTACCTTTGTCGTAGTTCTTTCTCTTGGTTTGGTGTTTTAATTTAGCTTATACAAGCTGTCAGTTTTGAACAACTGCAGACCACAGGTTTAGTTCTTGAAGTTGGATTTCCGTCAAATTTCTGTACCAGGAAGGTGTCCATGGATTTGCATCACTGGTCATTTTCTGGTTCCACGGACGGATGTGAGTCAAAGCAGGAGTCTGTTTCAGCCTATTCAGATCCTAATTCGATTACAGGATTTCAACTTGAAGATGTGAACCGACAATATGAATACTCGAATGTTCTTTCCATTTCAGATGGTCCAGCCCCTGTAATTCACTCCACGGATTTGTCTGTGAGCTGTAGTGGAGATTCTGCAGGAAAATATGATTTCTGTGACTCTGTTCTCAAGTACATAGACCAGGTATTAATGGAAGATGACATGGAAGACAAGGCCTCCATGATTGAGGACTCCACTCTTCATGCTGCTGAGAAATACTTCTATGATATACTTAATGAAAGATATCCTTCCTTGCCCAATCCGGTGATGCCTCGTGAGGAAACAACTAGCGCCCAATGTAGTAGCAGTTATGGTGGCAGCTCTTCTGATGCTGACAACTTGGTTAAATTTGGTGCAAATATATCTCCTCTTATGCACAATCCTTCTGTCGACCATTCATTACCGAGTGACTCACCATCATTTTCCTTTGTAAGATTCCCTTGTCATAGTGATATTGAACCCGTGAAGTCTGTTGTGAATTGGGGGGCGCTAGAGAACCCGAGGAACATTATACCTAGTGAAAATGGCGTAACTTTTAACTTTGAGAGCAGATTCGCATCAGCTATAGCAAAGGAAAAGGTTTGGCAAACGACAGCCAAGCTGGAAAATGATGAAGGGGACTGCCAGGGTAGTTTATTGAGGGGAAGAAAAAGTCTTCACCAAGAGGAGAGTGCCTTAGACGAAGGGAGAAGTAACAAGCAGTCGGCAGTAGATGTTGAGGAGTCTGTTTTATACGAGATGTTTGATAAGGTATTGTCCTTTGGTGAGTCTGCCTTACACACTTCTGATGATGACGTGCCAACCGAGGCAGGCAGAAAGGGGCAAGAATATGAGCAAGCAAAAATATATAATGAAGAAAGAGCCTACGACAAGAAAGGAATTGCGAAAAAGGAAGCACTTGATATGAGGCGACTCCTGATACAGTGCATGCAATCTATGGCAGACAATGATCTGATGACAGCAACTAAACTACTGAAGCATATAAGGTTGCTTTCATCTCCACTGGGTGATGCATCCCAGAGGTTGGCTCATTACTTTTCTAATGCTCTCGAGGCACGCTTGACCAGTTCTAGGACCCCAGAATATAAACCCTTTCATGTCCAGAGCTTAGTGGAAGCTGATGTTTGGAAAGCTCATAAATTGTGCGTTACAGCATTCCCTTTCGTGGGGATTTCTTATTTCGTTGCAACCCAAATGATCATGGAACTGGCTGAGAAAGCTACTTGTGTTCACATTATTCATTTTGGTATTCTTCATGGCCTCCAATGGCCCCCACTTATTCGGCGTTTATCTGAAAGACCTGGTGGACCTCCCAAGCTTCGCATAACGGCAATAGACCTTCCCCAAATCGGTTTCCGACCAGATGCAAGGGTTAAGGAAACAGGACGGCGTTTAGCAACTTATTGTGAGAAGTTGAAGGTTCCATTTGAGTACAATGGTTTCGGACAAAAATGGGAAACTGTTAGTATTGAGGATCTCAGGATTCAGAACGAGGAGGTGCTTGTTGTTAACAATGTGCACCAGTTTGAATTCTTACCTGATGACACAGTTATGGAGCGTAGTCCAAGGGATACAGTTTTAAACTTATTCAAGAGGATTAACCCAGATATTTTCATACATGGAGTAGTTAATGGCGCCTATAATTCCCCATTTTTTGTATCACGGTTCCGCGAGTCTCTCTTCTTCTTCTCTTCATTGTTTGATATGTTGGACGCTATTGTGCCGCGTGATAATCAGGAAAGAATGGCCATTGAGAGGTATATATGGGGGGAGTCAATTTTGAATGTCGTAGCATGTGAAGGATTTGATAGGGTTGTAAGGCCAGAGTCATACAAACAGTGGGAGATTCGGACACTCAGGGCTGGGTTCAAACAGCTGCCTTTAAATCGGGAGATCCTTAAGGAGGTAAGGGCTAAGATCAAATCATCCTACCACAAGGACTTTTTTGTGGACGAGGCCAACCAGTGGATGGTACATGGGTGGAAGGGGCGAGCTTTCTTTGCCATCTCCTCTTGGAAACCTGCATAGCTATGTGGTGTTATGCAACTTCTAGTTAAGAAGAAAAACTAAAATATAGATATATCATTTGATGTTTATTGGATACGTCGTCACTTGTTTCCTTTTCAGTAACCCAAGACCTACGACTTTTTTAGGTCCCTTCGTTGCATTGGACTCCTTATTCCTTACCCTACACTTCATTTGTTTCTTCGTAAATCAAATGTTTGATAGATCTAGTTTTCATTTTTCAACTGAAAACCAAAATTGAACAAAAAAGATGAACTGAAAACAAATGCATATAAAACTCAAAGAATGAGCATTATTTTTTATTTTAGCTACAATATTTTTCATTAAAAATTATGTATACCTGATCATGTGGTAAAATTAAAATTTGATATTTTGTTTTTCTATATATAAAAAAATGTTACATAAAAAATTTTCATCTTATTTTCGTTTAGCTTGCATTTAAAAAATAGAAAAAAAAACAAAATTTATCTTTAAATCTACGTTTTTATATATTCAAAATTAACATAAACATTGAGATAACATGAACTTTAATGGAGCTGAAGGAACAAAAAAAAAAGAAGGGAATTTATAAAGCTAACTCTTGATCTTAATCTTGTTGATTTTGCACTTCTATACTAATTAAATTTGAGTAATTCTAATTTATTTTTAAACCCATAACATAAGTAATTATCATTTATTTTTAAGTTGACAGATTTTATATATGGTTAATCTGCTGCTTAGATTGCATGAAAATAAAAATAAAAAACGAATACAATATAAAATAAAAATGAAAAAATAATTTTTTCAAAAAAAATAAGAAATAGAAATGTGGGAAACATATAAATAAAAAAATATAAAAGTATTATTTATAAATATAATTTTTTAATATAAAAAATAATTATTTAATTTAACAATATACATAAATTTTAAGTTAGAGATAAAAAAGATTCCTTCTCTAATCATTTTCATTTTGATATTTTTATACAACATTTAACAATAATACTTATTGTATATGAAATTTTCACATTTCATAAATTATTGATATTTTTTTGTAAAGTTATTAATTAAAAAATTTATTAAATTTTGTACAAGAAGTGTTAAAAGTGTTTATAATACTTAAAAACTAATTAATAATTTTTCTAAGAAATGTTTATGATTTTTTAAACATAGAAATCCGAATACAAATACAAATAGCATTATGGAATATTTCAATTGCGATGTATATATTGGAAGAAAATCAATTAACTATCTTCAACTTCATTAAATTACACTGAGATCCCGTATATTTGCTGCAGAATTGCACGGGAGTCCTTCGCAGCTGGACTAGAACAACAACGATTCTTCCCAAACAAAGACACCGAAGCTGGAATTCGAACCTTGCCGACGAGCCCAAACCCCGCTCTCTCTCTTATGGGATGTTGCTCTAAGAGCACGAGGAACACTCAATTGGAACTGAAGCTGAGACCCTACTTCTCAGTTAACGTTTTCGGTGTTAGGGTATTTTTTTCAGGATCTCTTACTCTCCTCATCGCTGATTGCTTAGTTTGCTTGAATTAGGGTTCTTTAATATGTAGTGCAGTGGTTTGATAATTGAGCGTAATGTAAATTTTTGAACTGGAAATTTTGTGCATTTATGGAATCCAAATAGCGCTCCTCTGTGTTGCGTTGTGTAATGAGTTGGGTTCTGCAAATAAAAAAGAGATTTTTTGCTCTAATCTGAACTGGGTATCCGAAAGTGTATGGATTTGAATGATTACATCCTAGATAAACTCCTTGTCTTGGAAACTGGTTGGAGTTTCTGGGCTGCATGAGTATGACAGAAAATGAGGAAATGATTAAACAGTAAGCACAGGTTTGTACACCTTGAGCGTGCACATTCAAAGTCTGAACTTACACCCCATTTGTTTCAATGGAAAACTAAATCAAGTAATCACTTCGATTGTGATGTCATTAGCTATGTTAAATTGCACTATCTAATAAAATACATAAAAGAGAAGAGAACATGAAAAAAGATTGTCGTTTTTTATTATATCAAGATTTAAAGTTTAATGTCAACTTTAGAGATAGAGAGAGTAACTCTGTGTAGATATGAGCAGGCTGCAAATTGTTGGAGTTGGCGAATACTTCGGGGACCCTTGTTTCTCATACCGGGTACGCCCACGTGAGCTTAGGGAAACTGAAGTGTTACCCAACTAAATGTGACCCCTACGCGCGGGATACGGGGGTTCGGGGGCAGCGCCCCCGAAACGGGTGTCCCGCTACCCGTGTTGATAGTGAAGCCCCAACTCAAGGCTGCTGGACGGAAGGCTAGTGGGCTTGACCCACTTAGCAACCTCCAGCAGTCTCTTAAAGGATGGATGGCAATTGGGCTTGGCCCATTCAGCAACCTCCTGCGATCCGTTAACTCGATGGCCCATCCAATGCTCTCCCATATATAAAGCTCGGTCTTCGTTTGTTACAACAGCATTCGTCCTTAGCCCTAAATTTGCCGATTTTCTCTCAGAACCGATCTTCTCTCTTGGCTATTTAAAACCCTAGCTGCGACTCATGGAGATACACTGGCGCTCTCAGATCTCTTCCATCTACTGCTGTCAACCTTACCTTTGGTGCTGTTTGAGTCCTACAGATCTTGTGTGTTGGCTCGTTTATGGTTGTAAGCTATTTCTGTCACTGATTTACATATTTATCTTGCTGTATTTTGTATTGAGCGTTGAGGAGTTGAGGGTGTATATCTATCATCATTATTATAGTGCAGTGAGCTCCCTTAAACCGGAACTCAACGTGGATGTAGCCCTATTTTAGGGTGAACCACGGTAAAACCTTGTGCCTCTTCTTTTACTGTTTTTATGCTTGTGTTGCTTCGATTTATCTTGTGGGAACAAACTGTCATTTTTCTTCCTGTGTTAGAGGTGGTTGGGATATTTTGTATGTGTGTATGTGTACGCCCCAGCCCAACAACCCGGTCAGCGGGTTGGGGTTCGGGGGCAGCGCCCCCCGACGGGGGTTCCGCGGGTTTGGGCTTTTACGTAAGCTGGCCCGTATGGTTGGACTTAAGAGTTTTTTATATTGTTTTAGGTTTTAGGCCCATTTTTGAGGCATATATATTTTTGCTTATTTTGTTCAATTGTAAGTTGTTGAATCTGCTGTAACCGAAAAATATAGTAAAAAAAACTCTTAGCAGGACGTAGCCCTAACTTGGGGTGAACCTGGGTAATCTCGTGTGTCTCTCTTATTTTTCTTGGTTTTTTGTGTGATCGTCTGACTCGGTTGCATTAAATCCCTTCACAAATGAGCTAACAAGTGGACTCTTCAAACCTGGATGGAAAGTTTAATGAACTAAAAAGTGTGTTTAACCTTGGATTCTTTTTCTTTCAGACTGATCTGAAAGGGGCTTTAATTGAGCGATTAACCTCAAGTAACTGGTTATATATGTGTGTGCGTGGATCCTTACAGTGCATATGTGCTTCTTGATCCAAGCTTTTTCTTTCTTTTATTTCTTTCTTTTTTTTTGGTTAGCTTTTAGTGAACCAAACACAAGCCATGTTTGAGTATCTTGGTTCTTTTCAAGCCTTACACATAAATGTGCTTTTTCTTGTTGGAGCAAATTCTCTTTCAGGTATTCTGTTTACTGCTATTTTTTAACTGTATGAAACAAATAATTCAGTACCCTTCACCAACCCTCACAAAGCAAGGAGGCTTGTGTATCAGTCACGCTCCTTTTATCCTTATTCTTGTTTGGATATTTGTAGTTTAGGACTATAACCGATAAAATGCATGCTTAAACTTCCATGTGGCAAGAATGTGGTGATTTCATTTCCTATCTTTCTATTCTTATTGTAATATTTTTCTCATTTCTCCCTCTAATATTGAAGGACAATGAATAGGGATGGTGATCTACTTTGCCGTCACAAGTATGACATGGATACAGGACTTCAATCATCAAATAAGTTGGATTTGAACATTGAGCAGGAGTGTCGCAGCCCTAAACTTAGCAATGTTAGCTCAGTGCAGTCCAATCTTTCATCAAAAGATGAAGCCAATTCAAAAGGGGTACTAAAAATTGGCATGGAGTTTGAATCAGATGAGCATGCATACAGATTTTATAGTAAGTATGCTGAATTGGTAGGTTTTAGCGTTAGGAAGGACTGGGTGAATAGGAGTAAAATACATGGTATGGTGGTATCTAGAAAGTTCACCTGTTCCAAGGAAGGTTTCCGACGGAAGGATAAACGAGATGTTAATGTGAAGAAACACCGGAAGGAAACAAGAACTGGTTGCTTGGCACACATGATAATTACTCGTCAGGTTGATGGAAAATATCAAGTCACAAACTTTGTAGCAAGGCACAATCATGAGAATGTAAACCCAATTAATGCATTGAAATTACAGGAATTACCATCACCGGGTATGATGGATGTTATTGGAGTAAGTGAAGCTGACTCAGCAGATATTGTTGAAAAACAATCAAAATTAGAATTACAATTGTTGGGTAGGCAATTTGGTGCTAGAGAAAACCTTGATTACCGATCAATATATTGTGACAGTTATCTAAAATCTGGACGGGGAAGACATATGAAGGAGGGGGAAGCAGCACAGTTGATGTATTATTTTCAAAGGCAACACTTTGAAAATCCTTCGTTCTTCTATGCCCTACAGCTTGATGTTGATGATAAGTTAAGCAACATATTTTGGGCTGACGATAATATGGTCCTGGACTATGATCATTTTGGTGATGTGGTTTGTTTTGATGCAGCACACAGAACAAATGAAGAATTAAGACCATTTGTTCAGTTCTTCGGACTGAATCATCATAGACAAGTTGTGATCTTTGGTGCTGCACTTATGTGTGATGAAACCATTGAATCTCTCAAGTGGCTTTTCCAAACATTTATTGAGGCAATGTCTGGGAAGAAACCAAAAGTCATTTTCACAGATCAAGATGTGGCAATAATTGAAGCAATTAATTCAGCATTACCAGAAACAAACCACCGCATTTGTGTGTGGCAGATGTACCAGAATGCTCTTAAACAACTCAGCCATGTTTCAGAGGATGCGGATTCTTTTGCTGAAGACTTGAGAAGTTGCATCTTTGATCATGAGAATGAGGATGATTTCATTCATGCCTGGGATGTTATGATAGACAAATTTAATCTTCAGAAGAATGAGTGGTTTCAGTCAATGTTCGTTGAAAAAGAAAAATGGGCTGTAGTATATGGAGGAAATAAATTTTTTATTGACAGGACAGGAACACATCAAGGAGAGAATTTGTCAAATGAATTGAAAAATTACCTAAATTCTGACTTAGAAATGCTTCAGTTCTTCAAGCATTTTGAAAAGGTGGTAAATGAGCAACGCTATAAAGAACTGGAAGCTAATTATGATATGGGCAGATGTAAACCAAGATTGTTGGCTAATGTAGTTTTCTTAAAGCATGCCAGTGATCTGTATACACCAAATGCATTTGAAATATTCCAACGAGAATATGAAAGGTGTTTAAATGTTGTTGCTAACCTGTGCAGTGAGAATGGTTCAGTGCTCGAGTACAGAACTCAAACATTTGGGCAGCCAAGAGAGTTCTTAGTAAGATTTAACTCTTCTAGTGTCACGGTCACTTGCAGCTGCATGCAGTTCAAGGTTCTTGGAATTCTCTGTTTTCATGCCCTAAAAGTTCTTGATCGTGAGAACATAAAGGTGGTCCCTGCTCGTTATATTTTGAAGAGATGGACAAAAGAAGCAAGGTTTGAAAGTTTGAGAGGGAGTCATGGAATCTCCACTGAAGAAAACCCCAAGTTAGTTACAGCTAGCCGTTACAGACAATTATGCCAAAGCATACTTAAAATATCTGCCAGGGCTGCTGAATCTGGTCAAGCATTTGACTATGCTGCAAGACAACTTGATGAAGTGATGCAAGGGGTGGAAAAGATCTTGACATTGAAACCTTTGGAGGAAACTCAGGCTATCACCTCAAGTAGCACAGGGGCGTGTGCTTCTGAAAGTGAAGAGCCAGAGATTTTTCTGGATAGAAATGAAATTGAGGGGCAGAGTAACAACGGCACATTTGGGGGAATAAATGAATTGGAGATTGCCGCCACCAACAATGGGAAAATTGATAATCCCATGGAAAAGATCTCCAAGACCAAAAAATCTCAGATTTTACATCTACTCTATTCGGATGCTGTCACTTCCACTTCACCCCCACCAGAATATGTTTCATCTGCATCCTCATCCCTGAATCCTGTGAAACAGGTAAACATCTAATGGAGTTGTCACATGCATAATTTATGTTCTGTGCTAGCTTGTCACATATTAAAGCATAATTTTCACTTGTTTAAAAACAGGGTTTCTACAATTTTGAAGCAAATCAGGTAGTACAATGCCTCCACCAGCCATTTAATATGGCCGTGGACCAACAACCAAATCCTGAGATATATCAACCTCAAAGCATCTTCTCTAACCGACATGATTCTCCTAACCAAACTCAGTTGCATCAGGTGAATATATTGACATCTCATGATTGATATTCAGAAGCCGTCGTGCATAATGATTTAAGCAGTTCTTTTGTGTAGGAATCTTTAATTCATAGTCCATTCCAGGAAGCCTTATCGCACAGAAATCAATTGAGGCAGGTAATAATTTATTACTTAAAATACTTCCAATAAATTTTGCCACTACAATTGCTTCAGGACAAAAACAATGCCTTGCATAACGATAAAGTTGCCTTTTGATTTTGGACTTGTAGGCAATGGATCTTGATGTGCAACATCCACATTCAACATCATTCCATTATGATCACAGATACAGATCATCGAATGCCCAATAACTCAGCACCAAATAGAGATGGAAACAATGACTCATCTTTCCTCATTTAACAATGTAGATTTTGTACAGTATATATCTCCTGATGCATGTTTATTTCAATCATAGTGGGTAACAAAAACCATCAGTTTACTGTGCCTTTGTGTGGGTGTGTGTCACATGAAGCAATGTTGAATAAAAGTAAAAGGTAACTAGCGCACTTCAATTTTTCCGCACCTTGTCCTCCTCTTATGTTTTCTATTGACTTTAGGTAATAATAGGGAAATACTCAAGAAATTGTAATCAAATTTGGAATATATAAAAAGTATTACCTTCTAGAGAGAACATAAATTATGTTCTCTTTAGAGTAAGCAAAATGAAGGAGGTCTTGTTTGATATTCTGATTAGAGTAGGCAGAAACTCTGTAGAATTAGGCACAAAATAATTTAATCTAATACTTGGTACTCTTGCCATATAAAATTCACCATGACCCTTCTTCCAAAAGTTTGTGAGGAAAATGATGTCTGCAGAAATTGTTATCTGAAGACTCAAAACTAAACTGGTTTCGATGCATGCTCATACACTTGTTGCATGGTGCTATTAGCTATCTAAATTATTTGACTTAAATTTACTACATCTATTGGCTTCAAGAGGACTCCTGAATTTTGTTCCCAAATCTTCCTTCTCTGAAGTTCACAGGAGGGAGTGCATATAAACATTTTCAGGTATGGATCAATGTCCAAACTGGTTGGGATCACTTACTATTATTTCTTCTGATTATGGTCTCAGCCATTTTGTTTTCTAGTCACTTTTAAGGTTGGTATGCAGGCAGCTTCCATGCTATTTTTCAGCAGACAACCATCAACACCAAAGGCAACTATTTTCATTGAATGTGTGTGACCCAAATATTGATTTGAAATCCACATCCACCTGGTATGATAGTTCTCCTTCCAAGCTATCGCCGCAGGCAGGCAATATAGGTTTGAGATTTTCTGCAAGAATACATTCCGAAGATTCCGTACAAAATTTTGTGTCAAGCATGTCGAAGTATACTTCCAGCAACTGTGACTGTCTCTCAATCTCCCCCCCGCGGCAGTTCTGTATGTCCTCGTTGATGGTAGTTGTGTTCATCCCAGGCATTGGATCTCATGGAATTGACTTCCTGTGAGTTGGTAAATATACTGGAAGGTTACTTTTAGAATATAAATGTTCTGCTTATAATCAGCTATGGACCAGACTTTCATAGAGGATATCCTACTATATTCTTGTTATATATCTCAGGCTTGTTCTCATATTTTTTTTTTGTTTCCAATAATAAAATTGGATGAAGAAAATTGTTTGGTGGCATCATATCATGTGCAGGTTTAAACTTTCCTTGATGTTTTAATGGCATTATTTATTCTAGTACTGCTAATGCGATTTAATGGCATCCGATCAGTTATTTGTAATTGTAAGTATATTAACTAATTTGAGATCGATGTATTCAATTTCTTTTGTTCACAAGACATACTGCAATCATGTATATTGATTGCTATAGATAAGTAGATTTTAAGCTAAGTTGTTCTGCAATTCTCAAGATTAGGGGGACAAGTAAATGATGGATAATGAGTGAAGTTACCCCTATTACTACTGGATAACTGTCTAATTAGGATTGCTTGATTATGCTTGCATAGGAAAGACAACAAATAGTAATAATAGGATCGAGGAATGCCCAACACATTTTGCAATACCCTCTGTACAAGAATTAACACGATTTTAGAATATAAATTTATAGAATGGAGACGGGCAAAGCCCAGATCAAAGGGAAGAGAAAGAACGCAAAGCCAGCCACTGCCACTATGGTCGAGTGTCAACAAATGAATTGCCACCTTCTGTTTCGTTTGTCAAAGCTCATTTAGTTGTCTACTCAGTTCTCAATTTTACTTCACTCGACTCCCTCAAAGGATGAAAGAGAAAATGAGACCCCCACGATTAGCTACTAACATATTTAAAAAATAATAATAATGATCATAATAAAATTACAAAATAGGCTCAAAACTCGGCTTGGCAGGGCCTTTTTGAAAATTGTAGTCCAAATTTCTTATAATAAATTTAGTTTTATATATTTCGTTTAATTGAATACGAAATATGAAAAGTTAAATTTGTTTTTGAGTTGAATTTGTTTGTAATTAAGCTAAGAAAGAAGCAAAAGCAATCTGAACAGTATGACGGCCTGTGAACTTGCCTTTATTACGGCTATGGCCTACGGCCAGGTCTCGAGCCCCACCTCCAACCACCGCCATTCTCCTCTTCAGTCCCCCTCCCCAGCCCCATTTTCTTTATACTCTCCCCCATCCCCATTTGATTTCAATCTCTCTCTCTCTCTCTCTCTCTCGTGCTAATGCTGGAACAGAGTCGACACTGCTCCCCAAATCTTCCGGCGATTCACAGGCGATGAGACATGGGTAAGGCGTCGAGATGGCTGCGGGGGCTTTTCAGCCCCAGAAAGTCGTCGGATTCGTCGGAGAAGAAGAAGGAGGCTTATACCAGATCCTTCAGTGGCGACGACCAGCTGAGTGGTGGTGGCAGCAAAGGCTCCTTCACTGCCGAAGCGTCCTCGTCCGGCGCCTATGAGGAAGTGATCGACGCCAACAAACACGCGATTGCGGTGGCTGCGGCGACGGCGGCCGTGGCCGAGGCGGCTCTAGCCGCCGCGCAGGCTGCCGCCGAGGTTGTAAGGCTGACGAGTGCTGGCGGGAGCAGGCCCCCCTCCGGACACGCCGGAATGAGTTTCCGGCGGCGGGAATTGGCGGCTGTCAAGATCCAATCGGCTTTCCGAGCTTATCTGGTTAGTAAATTTTAGCCCATTTCTTTATTCCCTAAATTTTAACCCCTTTGTTTCTTGGGAATTAAATTACACGCTTCTGTTTGCAAAATGCGCTTCTAATTGTTCTTCCATGAATTATGAGAAATGATTCAGAACAGTAAGCAAATAAAATTGAAATTAATTTGGAAAAATGTCTTTTTTTTGGGGTTTCAAAATGACTGACTATTCTTCCTATACGCACGCATAACATGGTCATATGGGAGCTACAAGCTTTATTTGACCAAACAAAGCCTTATCTTCTTCCCGTGTGTTGTACAGACTGTCTAAATAAGCCAGGAACAGCAAAGATATGGACCCTCTTTGTGTGTGTGTTTTTTTTTTTTTTTCTGTTAGGTAAAAGGAGGACCCTCTTTGTTTTTATTCAACTCAACTTCAACTGTGTCAATGGAAGGCCAATTTTGTCATTTAGGAAAATTTTGAATCGGGTCCAGTTGATGTTCATGCCCGTCTTTGGGAAAGGGACTTGGTTCCAGGCACTTTCAATCAGCCTCGTGCCAGTCACTTTCTGTGGTTCAGCTGGTTAGCTACTAGCGGTAATGTAGTCAACTATGGTCATCTTGGCAACATTGACTTTTTTGCCGTTCAAGTTTGGGGTTTCTGATTGAAAACTATACCAACTTTAAAAATCAAAACTACACTAGAGAGAGGGAGAGAGGAACGGTAATTTATTGACTAATAATCATGGTATGTTGGGGTGTTAATATACGCCCAAATCAATCATGATTGCTTGTGTGTCTACTTTATTGCAGGAGATTTCTTATAAATTTTCAGGTCACATTTGAATTGTGTTGGTTCTATGTGAAGTGATAAGTAAAAAGCAAATAAAAATTAATGGTAGGATTTAGATGTACAAGAGGTAAGCATTCCTTATTTTATAAATTTTTTAAGTTCAAGTAATGATGTTTTCTACCCGCCATTACCTTTTCAAAATCCCGTACCAACCTGTGTATTCTTTTGACTTCTGCTCCCCCGAGATCAGATTATAAAGTCTCTGAATCAGTGTATTAGAGGGGTCCGTAGTTTTGACTGCGATGCATCTTGGTCCAAAGGTCTAAAGGGTGAAATCGCTCATCACGAATGCCCCCCATACTCGGTTCGATAGAACGTGGGAGGAGATTAATTATGGTGACCCAGTCGGATGCAGTGACTAGACCCGGACTTACCGCGCACAAGGAATCCCCCTCACTTTGGAAAGAGATACCCCACACTGCCGCTTGCGAAACTCTATCCTTGACCTTGGTCTAAGATTTACCACGAAAGGCACTTTGTGCCCCCTTTCTTGACCAACTGAGCTGCTCACGCGGGCCTGATGCATCTTTAAGATACGTGCAATGGTGCAGTTGTTTGTAAAGTAAACAAGCCGGATGGCCCACTTGTCCAATGACAATGAAGCCCCCTAGTAGCTAATTCTTTCTCAATTATGTTTTCCAAGAGGAATTTAAATATGCAAAAGGAATGTACGAAACTAGAGAAAAGGCAGAAACTGAAGAAAAGAAGAGGACTCATCTAGAATTCATGATCAAAGAATTAATGATTTTTACCTGGTTGTCAGCTATCTAACATTCACACTTTGACATAGACTTACAGTAAATATAAAAAAATTATGGCGCATTGATCGAAGAAGTTATATTAATCATTGTTGAAGTGATTATATGGTCTGTAAACTGATAAAAATTTCTCTGGCAAGTGTCTTTGAGGTCTCATATTGTTGAGTCCTTGAAAAGAGAAATTGGTTAAACATGGAATAACCCCATTTTTCTTTCAATCAAATGCAGTCTCAATTTTAATTACTGTGAAGGGAACATCAGAATAAAGTGAGTCTAGCATATGGAGTTAAGGGGGAAGAAAGAAAGATAAAGAGATATGAGAAAGGAAATGGAGACCTTTTTTAATTGAGATGTAAATGGTTGTATTACTGTACAACACAGACAAAATATTACCGGTGGACCAATAGCACGCTTTATATTTAACTTCCTGCAAACTTGTTCCTTATTTATGACAATATGGAGTGAAAGGTTTTCTGGTTATGTAATACATTGGGTATGTTTTCAAGGCGAGGAGAGCATTGAGGGCGCTAAAGGGGTTGGTGAGGCTTCAGGCATTGGTCAGAGGACACATCGTAAGAAAACAAAGTGCAGATATGCTTCGACGCATGCAGGCACTGGCACGAATACAGGCCCGAGCATGTGCAAATCGAGCTCATGCTCCAGAATCCTCATATTCTACCACCAAGTCCTCCCAGTCATATAATTCAGTAAGTATTCTTTTTTAGTTCTGGTTATTATCATTTTTGTTTTCACGGAGATATGTGTGTGTGTTTTTAATTTGAACTATGAGTGTGAGGATGTCCGGTGTTTCCTGAATGAGTGTGAGGATGTCAATGCCATTTTCCTAATAAATTTCAGTAATTTGCGAGTTTCATGTTACAAACATGATGGCACTACTGGCCTGCATAGTTCCACCATGATACGCAACTGCAGTCTGCTACATGCAAAGTTTAAAAAATGGACAAAGATTAAGGGAAATAGTAAATATATTATATTCTTTGAACTGTATTAGGAGAAATACACAATATTCTTTGAACTGTACATTATTATACAGGATCCAATAAATACCAGTGTATGAACAACTTAAGTACAGTTTCCAACTTCAGACTGGGATCTCTGAGGGAAAAATATAAATTAAATATCTTTTATATGTAGAGATAGTTTTTCACTTTCTCCTATTCTTTATAATGGCAGGGCCAAGGGACTCTCAAAAATTGTGACAGTCAATTTCCTGCGTACAGTACCAAATCTGATCGGCCCTTGGCGCCAATGGTATAGACTTGATTTTCACAGTTAGATTTTATGATCATTAATGGTTCTTTACATCGAACTTCTTTTAAGGACTAAAAGATAAAGTAAATCCAAACTTCTGAAATTCTAAATCCAAATGCAACTTTTTGAACAATTTGGTTGTCAGGTGGGATTTGGCAAATATGCCTATTTGGTTGGTTCTTTACATCGAACTTGTTTTAAGGACTAGAAGATAAAGTAAACAAATAAATCTCTCAAAACCACAGGAGACAGGCATTTTTTTTTTTTTATGGCATGCTGTACCAGGAGATAAAATCAGCAGTTAATTTTAAGGTTAAGCTAAATACGTACAAACTTTAGAACATGGCATTGACGAATTGGAAATCATTAAATTTGCTTTCAGGAACATATCTTGATGATGTAACAAATTAGTTAATATCTAATTCATTCTTTTTCTTTTTCTCTCTCCATAAATGCAGAGGCCTCAATCAAAGATGAAGATCAATGGCAATATTGATCTACAAAGGTCTCATTTGGGATCAAATTGGTTAGACCGCTGGATGGAAGAATGTTCGTGGAACAGCCAGGCTGGAGCCTCGCCATCAACTGGACGTGCCGATGAAGAGAGGAGTGACAAGATCCTTGAAGTGGACACTTGGAAGCCTCACCTGACCTCTAAAGGACGTGAAGAAATCTTTAGGACGTCGAAGCATGTTACAACATGCGATTGCAATCAGGGCGTTACAATATTTGACTCTCTGTCAAGACAGTCGACCAATTCTCAAAAGCAAAATCCAAGTATACCTTCTGCTGAAGCTCTGTCGTTAAGATCCCTAAAATTCCCTGTGCAAGTAGATCAGGCGGCTGTATGGACTAGGGAGAACAGCCCACAAATGTATTCTGCATCATCTAGACCTGGAAGTAGTGGCAGAAGAGGACCCTTCTCACCCGCAAGGAGCGAGTTTTCAAGAAGCTTCTTTAGTGACTACCTAGGGCACCCGAACTACATGTCTAACACGGAATCATTTCAGGCGAAGGTCAGGTCCCAGAGCGCACCCCGACAGAGAATGCAAGTTGAAAAACTTGGTCCAACCAAGAGCTTTGTTCGCGGGTACTGGGACGCAGACACTGTTTCTGAAATGGGGTCTGCTTCGCACGCCAACTACAGGACCAAAGCTTACCCGGGCTCTGGTCGCATGGATAGACCTGGGACGCCGTTTAAAGGGAAAGGGAACGGCATAGCCAGCTACAATCCTGGTTATGGTGGTAGGTTCTGAGTCATGCTCTTCCATGAATTGTTGTTGGTCGATCCTCTAGCTTGTCAAAACATTGCGATTGGAACAACCATTTGCCTGTAATTGTTTGCTTGTAGAAATGTCGACGATTGTGTTAAGATAACAGAGAGGACAAGAACTGTGTGTTGTCCAGCAGTTGCTTTGATTATAGCCATTTAACTGTGCCTGTATGATCTCTTTTGACAGAGACGAAGGTTAAAGCTTCTTCTAACTTTCAATGTATTTTTTGCTTGTTGAAACACAAAACAGTTCTATCGATTACCATGATCAGCTGATCTATTTTTCTTTTTTGTCTAATAAAGAAAGATAAGAAACATTAGCCTTATGTGTGGATGTGCCATTGGATTCATGATCAGTATCAGAATGGAAAAAAACAATAAACTGTTTGTTTCAACTGGGAAAATTCAATCCAACCAGACCGCCTTCACGGGGAGGCACTTTTTCATTAGCTTCACTTTAATTTGTTGGCCTTTATGTCCTCTCAAATCTCAATGCTTTGTCTGTAATGGGTATTATGGTGACAAGACCATTGAATTACAGTAAAATCACTGCGAACCCACTTCCCCTTTTTCTCTCTTTTGCTCAAAATTTCACTCTTACCCACTCTTAGTGCGAACCGTGAACCTTGCACTTTGCAAGTTGAATTGCCTGAAAAGACGAGCAAAAACATAAATTTTATATAAAAATTATGCACATAGTTGCAACAAAAACAGTATCCCTAATATTCTAGATTGTTAATATGTGAAAGTTAGAACAAGGTTATATTTATTTATTAAATTTAATAAGAAAATATTGCCGGTACAGTATTCCATTTGATTTTTATTTTCTTATAGTAAAAATTTGTCTAAACATCATGTTATATATTGAGCGTTGGAAAAATATAATGGGTTGGTCAGATAATTTCTGAAAGAGAAAAGCAAACAAAACTAATGCAAAGAAGCAGAGAGCTTTTGTGAGCGAATGTACGTGTGTGTATCATGTGATCCTGCACCGCAAGGTAAAGCCATATGAAAAACTCTGCCGTAGATCATAGAGAGCAACATCTTGAAAATTTGTAAAATAAGTTCATCAAGGGAGAACCAAGATGGGCCAAAGGATAGGCCCAAATAGGCCTAGTGGGCTTGACCAACACGTCAGTATTATTATTATTATTATTATTATTATTATTATTATTATTATTATTATTAAAATTTGGTAATAATTTTAAAAGTTATTATTAAAATCAAGGAACTCGGTAAAAAAACAAAAAAAGGGATAAAGAAGTTCTAAGACAAGCAAAATGAGTGTAGAAACTTACATTACATTACCAACATATATTGACCAAAAAAGAAAAAGAAATTATTAACTGTAAAATGTGGTACTAAATGTATAACCATGAACCTAAACGATCTTACTCATGTGATATCGGCCGCAGTAAGAAACAGAAGATGTCTTCATATTTCAATAAAATAGAATACATGACTTAATTCATTATCATTTTCAACAATTTTATCTCCTACTTATCTTTCTATTCTCTATTGAAATAAATAAACATAAAATCAATAACCAGATTAAACGACTAACTAACGGCCGGCTGGTTGGTACATCTGAATTGTATGAGTAAGCAGAGGGAGCAAGCAAGCAAGCATTATATCTGGCGAATAAGAAAGTTGCCAAAGTGATCTCCTCTCTCAATTGCTCAATTCTATTCTTCTACTCACGTCTGTTTTACTCTCTTGTTCTAATCAATTCGGAGCCGATCACTTGCTCTCAGTGATTTCATTCGTATCAGCTTCGCATAACTAACTTCAGGACCAAAGCATCGCCATTATTTGTTGTTACTTGGTGGTGGTAGCCACCAAGTAACAATAAAAGAATGTCTTGCAGTTTTGTGGGAATTGGAAAGGGTCATGTTTATACATGATCGTTATTATTATTTGTAAGTCTTTTGTGTTCAAACTTTTATCAGAATTAGGATCATGATATTGAGCACTGGAAGACTATAATGAGTTGATAGGTAATTCTAGAAAGGAAAAACAAACAAAACAAATGCAGAGAAGAGAAGCAGAGAGCAGAGCATTTGTTTCCGGAACAACAGAAGAAGCTTGGTAATTTAAGCCTGCAACTGTTATTATGATTCTTGTGGGTGAATGTGTCTTTGTTGAGATTTAAAATAATAATATAAAATATAAAAGTCACCCCTCTCTCCAGTCTCCACAACCTTGAGCTTTAGATGTCGTCGATAATTTAACATGATACTGTAACATCCAAAATCTCATCACAAGCCCATTAATAAATATTACTTCAGATTTAAATAATTATATAAAAATAATATTACTCATTTATACACAAACGTAAACTTTTAGACGAGATCCTAGTTAAGTAGAGACAAACCTCTTATTAACGCTCCTTAATAGATCTCTTGCATGTAAAGGTCCTTCATGATCTCTTAAAGTTCCATCATCATGCGATACTGCACACCATAAGGCAAAGCTCGTATGAGAAACTCTGCGGTAGATCATACAGGGCAATATCTTCAAAATTTGTAAAAAGAGATCCCAAGTTTGAGGGGGACGAAGATCTGTGAAAACCATGTTGGGCCAAAGGGATCAGGCCCAAATCGGCCCAGTAATACATAAACTACTATTACCAGACTCAGTATTTGCAAGAACACACACAATAATACTAGTAGAGACATTAAGTTACTAGTTGCAGTCAGTGTTGGGCTCAATGGTGAAGCCTAGAGAGACACCGCAGAAGCCGGGCAAGGTGGCAATGGAAGTGGCATTGGGGTTGTATATAGTGATGAGGCCCATCACGCACCGGCACAGCGAACGGCGGTCCTCGACTGAGTGAGCCAGGCTATTGAGGGTCACCATTGCGTCGCAGCACGGCGAGCCGGGCATTGGGTCCGGCGAGCCATAGGTGACGAAGTTGGAGCACGCCGATATAAGTGCCGTCACGGTGGTGCATTCCACCACCGCCGTTACCGACGCCGGCATCCACATCAACGCTAACAGTACCGCTGCCAACAACACCACTCGTCTACTCTCCATTGCGATCAAGATTTCCCGGTGTGGATTAGCTATTATATATATATAGAGAGAGAGAGAGAGAGAGAGAGTTGAAGTGGAGGTGAGTTGGTGTGGAATGAGGAACGTGTGCTATTCACGAACGTTGCATGTTTCCATCCATGCAGCTGTGGTTAGGTAAAAATATCTCTAAAAGAGAGGCATCAATGTCGAGGTGTCGTGGTGTAGTTGGTTATCACGTCAGTCTAACACACTGAAGGTCTCCGGTTCGAGTCCGGGCGACGCCACTTTGGCATTTTGTTTGTCTATTTTCAGCGTGATGTTGTTACATCAGACCTCTATTCCCTGATTCATGATAAAAAAAATAGCTTTAAAGACCTCAAGCATTTTATATATTTTTATGTATTTTTCATTCTTAACTTAATTATCGTTAAAAAGATATTAACTTTACCTTATCAGGTCACCTCATCAAAATTATCCCCACTTCTTTCCCTAATTTAAAAAAAAACAAAACAAAAAAAGAAGACCATTTATTCAACCATCCCCCATATTCATGACCCACCCATATACCCCACCCATCGACTACTATTGAAACAACCAGTGTAGTCGATGTCTACGCAACTTCTCTTCTTTCTCTCTCTTCTACCAATCTTGTGGGCTTCGTTAAATACCTATCGGCCACTCCCAATCGTTCTTCTCATCAAATCAAGCAACCGATCCTTAGCATTAGATCTGGCTAGCTTCTCCTTGGAACCAGTCACCCTCTGACTCTCCCGAAAGAGGGGTTATGTTCGAATAGGCTAACGGCAATAGAGGTAGCCTCGTCATCACTGAAGAACGCCTTGAATGGCCTTGTTCAAAAACTAGAGCCTTGTCCATCGCTAGCTCCCTCGTGAGCGCTAATTTCCTTATGTGAGATGGAGTTTCCAAATATTAAGGACCAGAAAACAACTCATTTCCAGCCTAAGAAGTCGAAGAAACATAAGCATTAGGTAATAGGATGGCCATTTCCTCACTCGATCTCTAGACCCTTGTTTTTCTTTCCTTTGTTTCAGATGCACTAGAATCATCCTAACCCGTCCTACCCTCCTTTCGATTTCCCTTTGGACCATGTCTATCTTGCTTCTGGATAGCTATAGGAGTAGTTTTGCTCATCCCTCGATCTTTGATAAACTTGCTCTCTCCCCCCACCCAATCCATTAGATTGCTCTATCCCCCAAAATCAGATCTAGTGCGCGACAGCGACGAAGACCTCCAGCGTTGTCGTCGTCGTCGTCGTCTTCTTCTTCTTAAGCGAGCTGTTGCTACTATGTGATGTTCTGTGTGATTGATTTGTATATTTAATTATTAATTTTGTATATATGTTTATTTAATTATTTTATGTATTTGATTATTAATTATGTAAAATTATATATCTGATTATTTGTATTAGACGATTGATATTGTGTGTTTAGTTATTAATTTGTATAGTTAATTATTAATTTGTGTATTTAATTATTAATTTTGTGTATGTGTATATTTGTTAAATTTTTTATATTTAATTATTAATTTTATTTATATGTATCTAATTATTTTATGTATTTAATTATTATTTTATATATTTGATGAAGTGACAATGCTGATGAAACAAAGTTAACGTTTTTTTAAGAGTAGTTAATAGTTAAGTCAGGAATGAAAAATGCACAAAAATATTTGATCTAAGTATGAACAATTAATACAAAATACTTAAAGGTCTTTAAAGTCATTTTTTCGATTAATCCAAGAACAAAATAATGCATTAAGCCTTGATGATTCATCGTCTGCTCAGCAACCTTTTTAATGCCCAATTTGTCACATTCAGGCTTGCATTTGTTCCCATCTTAGATTTAACCATTATATTCACAGCTTAAAGAATTAACCAAAAAGGTGACAAATTAACTGGAAATGGCCGACTGACAGACGAGACACTTAATAGGTCACTTCAGTTTTCCTGCATGGCTGCATCTTTGATGGTTTAGACATAATTTCCTTGCGTCTCTCACTGACCTACCCTGCAAGGTTCTGTTTCTTCTTCTCCTTCCCTCTCTGTCAATTCATGATTAACCTAATACACCAGATTTTCTGGAATTGTTTTAATCAAATTGACTCCAAAATTTTCCATTGCATAACTCTGCATGATTCCTCAATTTCTATTCACAGCTTTATCCATGGAAAACACAAACCATCACATACTCCTGATTCCTGAATATGGAATAAGCGTAGGCTCATTACATTTTCTGTTTGCATGAACAAGATCATCCCCGTTCCATACAAGTGCAAACTCTATCTTTGAATAAAAATTCAAAACTATAATCGTCGTGTGTCGAAAATAACCTCAAAAGCCAATTGGGAAGAAAAACTTGTGGTTGAATATGAACAAGCGGGGGAGAAGCTGAAGCCTGAAGCTCTTCTTAACTTCAATCGCACCTCCATCTGTCGGTTGGGACGCAGCTCAGGTAGTGACACCAGTGGCAATGTTCATTCGCGTTAACTCCTCTCAACAGCATCACCAGTCCTACTGTGAATCTGCATTTTTGCAGGGAAAAGAAAAGGTAAGAAGCCGTTTTCCTGTCCTATCAGCTCTGAACTATACAGATTCATCTAAGGCAATGCAGGTCAGATTTTTTCTCCAGTCTTACGATAAAACCCACAAACTGATCTTTGCCCCGAATAGAGAAAATAACAAAAACCCACATCGCAGAAAGTGATGGCATTAATCATCTGGGTAGCTATTCATAATGCGGCAAAGCATTAATTAGGTACGATATTAGTTATTACAGAAAATAAAGCCACATATAGATAAAAATGACTGAAGAGGTAGAATTAAATGTTGCCTTTTCCCCACACAACGGGATAAAAGATATGTTGTGGTTGTTGCTGCTGCTGCTGTACAAACTTGATGTAATCTCACATTAATTCGACAAGGTTGTGCATTTTATTGTTTCTTACCCAGCAATGAGAAGAATCAGAGAAATCAGCCACAGCACGTACTGGTACGCCTTGTATTTGGATTTGAGGCGAACATCAGCGGGGAGATTCCGACGCTCTATCCATCCAAATTGAGGGCGGGGCAACAAAATAAAGCCGGCCAGGCACCCCGTCAAAAATCCACCAATATGGGCAAAATTATCAACATGTGGCAGAATTCCAATAGCTAGATTAATAATCACAATGACCAGGAGCGTTAAGAGCGCTGCAGCCTGGAAGGAGCATGGGAAGAAGTTACCATGTTGTGAGAAACTGTCCTACTTAAGTGCAATGATTAAGCTACGTGTTATCTCATAATAACAATGCTTGGCAGTCAGTTTATGAATTGTGTAGGCAGAATACGTGTAGAAACCGTAAAGGAATAATAGACCACGACTAAAATTTAAAGCAAGAAACACCCAAATTCTGCACCATGGTTTAGCACCATATACCTTGTTGGTATAGATAGTCCAGTTGGTAATGAGCTCTGAGAACATTGCTCCAAGAAGCCCAAAAAGAGCACCAGAAGCACCAACAGAAATGCTGTTTCTAATGAATAGAGAAGAAAGTACACTGCCACCAAAACCTGATAACAGATAGATGATTCCAACACGAACTGCAAATTTTAAGCCAAAGAATAAAAAGTCAGCTGACAAACTAAATGCTACTTTTCCACAATCAAACATTACGTGCGGATAAAAGGGTATATGAAGCAAATAAAAGAGATCAAATGGGCCCTGTTACAACAAAGCTACACCTAATTGTGTCTAGAACAGACTACAGAGTGAGACATGGATTGCCAACACATACAAGATACCCAGTATGCATAGTAAAAAAGAAAGATGAGAACACAAATATTCATCTAAAGGAAACAATGGTAGAGACATTAAATTAAAACACAAACACTTGTTTTATGCTTTCTCAATAACAAAGCCCATAACAATAACATTTTCGTGCTCATAGATTCAGCAATAATATTTCACTCGACTTGTCACAAGATATGGTTCAAAAGTAACTTCAATAACAGCAAACATACCAAACCCAAATTGTTGTTCGAGGCGAATGCCAATAAAGACCAGGCTCAACATGTTTGAAAGCAGATGAATAATACCAGCATGTAACCACATACAAGTAATAAGCCTCCATTGTTGGTGCTCGTGCACTACTCTGTTCCACTCAAGAGCTCCTAACTTCTCCAACCTTCAAAAAAAGAAAAGCTGAACTTCAGTACATGCATTTTTAATCTCTTGATTATTATTATTACAAACAACAATATTATAAACATTGAAAACCATTTTCCATTTTTCACCCAAAAATATAACTTACTATATCAGAAATCAAGGTTACCAAAATTCCGTCTTTTAAACCATTGCATAGAATCATCTTCCTTAGGACTAAATTTACATATAAAAGCAAATGCAGGAAATGAAGGCAAAGCCTGGAGTCCAATATATCTATTAAATAACTGTGACACAAGCAAAATCAATTATAGCCATGAAAAGATAGCTTATCTTAAGCTTAAAAACCAGCACATAATTTGATTGTACTATACACAATTTATGTTGCATCAAACTTGCCCACCTTTCTTGTAGCATGAAGTATCAAGGCCAAGCAGTAATGATAGATACAAGGAGCTAAAAATTACAAAAACACTGTTTCATATTTCTTCTTTCCTCGAGCACTGAACCTGATCCCAAATGGCTTTAGTTTCCCATTGTAGACATCAAACACCAAATGGTTTTTTCTCTCTTTTTCAGATATTTTTTGTGCAAATTCTTTGGGTACAGCCGTCAGTTCTTGTTTGAGGTCATAATTAAGTAGTCAAGAAAATTAGCAATAACTTAAAGAGCCAGAAGGATTAACCAACTTTCTGCAACATGCAAGAATTCATAATATACAGGTTCCCAACCACAAGACAAACAGACGAAGCTGGTCATAGACAATGTGCTAGCGGCTTAAGAACCACAAACCCAAGTGAGAAAAGGGCACAACCAAATAATGAATTTGTTTGGAATCATAAGAAAATAACAGCCAAAAAATGGGACAACATCCCAGCACACCTCCCACCAAGCAACGTCTACTCCAACTACACAAAGGCAATTAGCATCACACTCCACACACATACCCCAACAACCGCAAGATGAAACCAGATGAACTAACAATCAATACTTTCTTTGAAGAATTAACCCAAAAGTGAAGAAAGTAACTTCTCCAGTATCAACTTCCAACCTAGTACATCTAAACAATATATCAAATCGTAATCCCACTATGTGGGCCTTTATAACTTGCATCATACCTAATCTCCTATTAAGCTTTTCTTGTTCCAGAAAGAAGTGACAGCCAGAGAAGTCACAAGTTCATATCACATACTCATTCCAGATTGTAACTCAGAAATTTTCAGAATCAAATAAGGAGAAACTAAAATAATAGGGAGATTAACATCACAGAATTATTGAATTTTCGACTAAATTTAATCCAAATAATCAACTGATCAAACACCTGGACAACCACATACCTAATTTTGAAACCACGACAATCCCAACTCAAACATTATAGGAATTACCGAATAAGCAATGGCAAAGCCACGTAGAGCCAAGGGTGGGCAACTGCCTACCCTGAATTTTTTTAAAAATATATTATATATAATATATTTTTTTAATTTTTTTTCTAAATACCCACCCTAAATTTTTAAAAAATTCTAGATTTTGGGTATATTTGTCGATGAGGATAAGGGTATCAGGTGATTGCCTCTAATTGTCGAAAATCACCGGGCACGGTGGCCCGTGACAACTATCAGTGCATTTACATGCATTGGATTTGGCCCAAAGTTTAAGTTTAGATCTACGAAATTTGGCTGTTAGATTTTAATAATTTTTGAGTATGTTGGTTGATGGGAATAAGGGTGTCGGGTGGTTATCTTTGATCACTGAAAACCACCGGCCATGGTGGCGACTACCAATATTTCTTTCAGTATTGATTGAAAATTAAAAATAAGATATATAAAAATCTGACTCACTTTTCTTTTGTATATGTTAACCTTTCTTGACCGTTTTTTTAACTCTATTTTAATTAGAGGGATTTTTTTTTTTTTTTCATTTTTTGTTATAAATTTGTCAATTACATATTTGTAACTATGACAAAAAATATATTTTTTGTCATAAAATTTGTAAAAACTCGGTTCCGTAATTGAATTGGAGATCAATAATTGAACGATAATCATGAAGCTGATCAAGACTTGGTTACATAATCAAATTAGAAATTAATGATTGAACGATAATTTAGTTGTGTATATTAAAAAATAGATATTTAATAAAATTAATAATGATATTATTATGTAACGTTATTAAAATACGTCAATTGTATAATTTATTGATATACATTTTAATATTACATTATTTTAATTTTTTTATATTATTTGATTTTAAACAGAATTTTGAGTTTAATTTTTGCCCGCCCTATCTAAAATTTTTAGCTCCGCCGCTAAGAATAAGTAAGAAAAAATCGTAGATACTGAACTACCAAGAAAGCAAAAGAAGTAAATTCTCACTGGGAAACATCGAATTGAAAACGCACAAACAAACACACCAAGATCCAGTTTTTGCTTCACCCAAAATTTCCAGTTCGATACTCCTAACACACAACAGAAGCATAACAAAAACCAAAAAAGAAAAAAAAAAAAAAACAATGAGAGAGAAAGTTGATTACGTGGAAGAAGAAGGACCGAGGAGAGGATTTTCGCCGAGAGGCTGGAACGAGAAGCGGCCAAGAAACCTTGCGACGCACTTGTCGTGGAAGCGATAGTTGTGCTTGGGGCAATTGTTGATGTACATAGAGACTAGAAACACAGCAACGTTGGCCACAACAAACACAGGAATCAACCACGACGTCCAGTAGGCGTCGGTTTCCTCAATTACATACGCAGAGGAGTAGCTAGTTTCGCCTCTGTTCTTCGCTGCCCTGCTCTCCAAATCTTCCCGGGCCATGCTTTCTCGCTAAACAAACGCGTGAAATTGGGGTTAGGAGGGGTGGATTAGAGGGAGAAACCGAACGTATCGAGAGAGAGAGAGAGAGCGAGCGAGTGGAGTTGGTGCAGTGGAATGGAAGGGCGCCATGATCAAGTGGGGAAACAAGCAGGACTTACGCTCAGGTAGTCTAGTGTCTGATCGCCAGGTCAATGGATGTGGGTTTGTTTGCTGATGTGGCAATGGTTTATTAGAAGATGTTGGATGATGTGGTGGGACCTTCGGTAGCGGATCTGAGCTTATCCGCGTATCGTTCGTCCCAGGACGCGGATACAGTCCTGAGAACCGACAACACATCCCTTGATTTTATTTTATATATGTAAATGCGAAACGACGGTTCCATCATAACCGGCCCGGCATTAATAATTCATAATTCATAGTATTGTCGTTTTCTAACAATTTGAAAATAAAAACTAAATTGGATATTTGATAAAAAAAAAAAAATTATAATAAAACACGCCCATAAGCTTCCTCGCAAAACTACAAGTTTTATGTGTTAGCTAAAAATAATATAATTAAAAAAAAATTGTCTGTTGGGACGACCAGACATTGGGAGAATAAAAAATTCAAATGACAAAAAAAATACAGCAAAAGATAATATCTATTTTTAATGTACGAAAATGATATCATTTTGGGTACTTGAAAACTCGAAGAAATATGAAAAAAAATATTTAAGTCATTTTTGTAATTTTAAAAATATTTTAGAGCTGTTTCACAATTTTGAAATGCATTTTCTTAAGTTCTATTATTTCATCTTTAATTGAAACTTTTAGTCATAACTTGTTCTTAAGTTACTCCCGCCACTGCCATCGTCTTTATATTTTCTCGATTTTATCATAGTTCTATCATTTCGTTTTTTATCGTTGTCTTTTTATCTCCTTAAACACTCTTGTCAGGATCTGCTATTTTATCTGTTGTCTTCAAGACCGACCCAAGGCTTAATGGGTCCTAAGCCATAATAAATTTTGTGGCCTTCCACATTTATTGCGCGAGACTATAGCGGCACGCTACTTGCACGTCTTAATGAGGGTGGCTACTGATCTGTATTTTTTGGGGTTCCAACCAACAATTACTATATCTTTTTGGAGTTCCAAAAAATTGGGGGCTCTAGGCATAGGCCTTAATCGACTCTGGTTGTCATTATCTTTTTATTTTCTCAATTTTGTTATGATTTTGTTATTTTATCCATATTCGATTTGCCAATTGCAACTCTTATTTTTTTTTGACTTATGAGTGTCCATCTCTTATCTGTATGTACATGTATATATATATATATAATTGTTCTTAACTTTTTTTCAAGTAAATTATAAATATATTATGTATGTATATATATTATATATGAATGTATGTATATATAGTTGTGATTATGTAATATATACATAGAGAAATAGAACCATGATAAAATAAAAGAATTTTTATAAATTATATTATATTTAATTTTTTTTTCTTTGGATTTATTATTTATTTTAGTTATTGTTTGTTTGTTTGTTTTATTTTATAAAATTTGTGTTTATATTTACTTAAATATATAATGAAATTTATATTTATATTTGATTAAATATTATATTTACATAGAGATCTCTATTTTTTTATTTATGCATTTACATTTCTTTAACTTTTGAAAAAATATCATTTTTTTACTTTCAATTCATATCAACTTTCTATTTTTGTTTCCGTGAAATTTGTAAAGAATTTAAACCAAAGTAATTCCAACGTGTAAATTAAACAAAGAGAAGAAGAAGAATAAGAGGAAGAACAAAACTATTATTGAACCACAAAATTAGGGTTGAAAAAATAGAACACAAAGAGAGAATATATATATATATATATATAATAATAAACAAAAGACTAAACTACCCTTATTACAAAATACTAATTACGCTAACAGAATCTAGTTATCCATTGCTTGGTTTTATGAATTTTCAATTGAACAGAAGTGAGAAATTTTGAGTAATGTAAACGAGATGGATTATTGATGGTACCTTATAATTAAAATTTTTGGGTTGGATGAAAAGCGCAATTAATGATTTAAGTGATATCCAATTTTTTTTCCATCTTTGATTCCCAAACATTCTTGTTTTTCAGAAGTTCCATCACAAAACATTCTGTTTTAAAGAGCAAGAAAAAGTATTAGCAAAAATTTGAATAAATAAACCGAGGGCAAAATTAAGGATGACAATTGCAATCGAAATTATGGAGAATCGAATCGAAATTGAACCGGTCAATACGGTTAAAAATTGTTTGACTGGGTACTGATTTAATTTGAAAAAAATCGAACATTATTTCAATAAGTATGATTTTGTTATAATTTTCACTATATCCAAATCAAAATCTGAATCGAAACTAAACCGAATACGTGAGTAATTGAATCGATCCAAATCAAATCGAATATATATATATAATATATTTATTTATTTAATATATTATATATACACATAATATATATATTAACTAATATATTTTTTTACAAGTATTTTAATTAATGCATTACAAATATATAAAATATTTAATATTTATAAAGTAATTAATAAATAAAAATAAAATTTAATCTTAAATTATTTTATTTTATTAATCAAATAATTATTAATAAAAATAACTAATTAAATATTTAAAAAATAAATAAACCTAACGAGAGATTATGGATCAAATTAAAAAAATCATAGTTAAAATTAAAATCAAATGATTTAGTTATAATTTTTAATTTTTAAAATTAATAAATAATAATTTGATTTTAATTTTAGTAGTTTAAATTTGATTTACTTATAATTTTGACAAAAATTAAAACCAAACCAAACCATTACTAACGCAAGATAGATACTTCACCCACTAGACCCACCATTTTGATCCATGAAGGCCGGCCGAATATCAATCATTCTAAATCGACACACAACAACATAACCAAGGAACTAATGAATTGCCATTTTGCACAAAACAAATCTCTTTCTAAGTCTAAAAGGTGCATTTGCAGTAACAAGAGTGTGAAACATAAAAGCAAATCACCAACGCTAAAGCTCAAGATCAATGCTACTTTTATCGGCCATTTATCTGTCAAAAACGAACTGTAAGTCAAATATCAGTGGAGGAAAACGTATTCAGAAATAGCTTCATGCATACAATAAAATCTAAAACAAGCAAAACCGCACCAAGTGTTACTAAAACCAAACACTAATATCAATGCTTACAAAATTGCCAATAACTTTTCTAGCTTACAACACCCGCGGAGAGAATTGAATTTCACCGCTTTCCGCCCCCACCTCCCAGTTTGGGGCCCTTTGGCGCAGAACCCTTTGGAATGTTACCTCTGCCTTGTGCCTTCTGCGTCTTGCCCAACACCTCTGTTTTCTTCGCCTTCCTTTCATCCTTGGTTTTCTTAATCCTTTCCTTAATTTCGCTGAAATCCACAGAATAAAGTAATTAGCCACCGATAGTAGTTGCATGAACAAAATGGAAGATCTCCAAGATGGAGAAAGTTATACCGTAGAGCTGCCTCCCTAGCAGCATCACGAACTTCAGGTTTCTCAGTTCTTCTCTTTTGAATAACCTCCAAAGTTGCCCCGACAATAGACCTCGAATAAGGTTTCTTAGCAGTACGACGCCTTTTCTTAACAGCTTCTTGAGCAATGTCCTGCAGGTGTTTGGATGAGACGGGGACAAAAACATGGACCAAAATAGTCAGTACAAAAAACATAAGATGATATCGCAGAAGTCAAATAGAAGAGTTAAGTTCCAATACAAATATTAAAGGAGGATGGCAATCTTTCTTCTCTTTTTATAATTTACCTACCTTTTTATGCTGCTTCCTGTACATTGCTGTCCAGGTGAGTTTTGAGGGCTTGAGCCGGTTGTGGAAGTACCTCTTGCATTTGGAATTAGCAAAGAGGAAGACCTTCATTGATGAATGAGGAATAATCAATCAAATAAACAAAAGGTCCAAACATTTCCTAACTGGTCAGATAACAGCACAGGAGTACATTACATGGTCCCTAAAGACTAAAGAAATGGCATGGCCTCTTCAGAATTCAGATGGAAATAGCTTGGCATAATTAGTCTTACCTGAGAGTCGGACCGAACAAATCTGATTCCCTTTCCAGGGTATATCTTGGCCCCACTGAAGCGGCAAAGTTCAGTCCTGAAATTACCATATTTTGAGTACCAAATACAAGACTTTAAGAAAATTATAGCCTTTTAAGTGTATCAGGGCACAAAATATGTTAATTAGCTACTAGCAGAAACATGACATGACTTCCTGAATTCATACATAAAGCAATAATATCTAGCAAAGCATAAGAGAATATCAGAAATTTATTGTTGAAGTGACTGAGACAGAATATAACTATCCAACGGTAATGTTATACTAGTTAGCTAGTCACATTTACAATACTTGCATACTTAAAAAAACTGAACTGACAAGTTAGTAAAATAATTTGCTTTAATTAATCAAGTTCATAATTCATCAATGAATGCTAATTTATGAATGTTGCTTTAATGTTTTAATCAGGTTCAATTAATCTTAATTTAAATCATTTCCATCATAATTAACAAACTATTTACTGACCATCAAGATTATGCATCTGAAGAGATGTACCATGGTGACTACTGACTTTCATTATTGAATTGCCAGTGATAATCCATGTACACAACTTCAACTAAACATGCTTTGTAAGTTTCAATAGAATGAAGAGATTTTCTAGTATGCCACCACACAACACAATAAAAGATTACCGAAGACCAAATATGGGAACAATTATGAGATGCATCCTACTACAGAGCCTATGGCAACACTTCCAAACTGGTAAGCACGAGCATTTAAATGCTTAAAAACTAATTCAATCCGTCTTATTATATAAACTACCATGAATGCTTAAAAGCAGGATGGAATATGATTGGATTGAAAGCTTATCCATAACCCACAAAGTACGGAAATGGGCACAGTAACCACCATAGTTGGTGGGAATTAAAAATTCCTCAGAAAGATAACATTATTCTCATCAATTCTTAGAATTTCTTCCAGCATTTTATAACCATCATACTTCTCGTATCACATTTCAAAAGTTATTTTTTTTCGTTGGTATAATTTACATTTCTAATGTTAACCAGCTCCTTTTGGGGCCAAGAAGAAAAATTTGGTCGTCATTTTTCTGACATGCGTAACCTTTTCTACTCTAGGGAAAAACATTCAGATGAATACGGAAGGGAACAAACAGAGATATGGCCAAAACCAAGTAAAATCCAACTGGAATGTGTCATCCGTAATCAATCTACGAATCCGACAGATTCTTGTTCATTCATATCGTTGGTTCCTACAAAGCTAGACACCATAGCCACCTCATGAAAAAATTGATCCCCCCAAATCAGAGGATTCATATAACAATTCTCAGAAACAACAAAACAATCATAATCAAACCAGAAAATTTAAGAAAGGAGTGAATGGAAGGTACAAAAAGGAAAGATGAACCTACTTGAGAACCATGGCTCGGCAATCTTCTACTCCCCCGCAGCCAAAACCCTAATCTGGAAGCCGTCGGAATTTTACAAGTAACAACGTCGAGTACATGTTACATGTTTGGCACAAAGTCCCCCCCCGCCCCCAACCATCCCCATGTGACTCAGCACGACCTGTTGGCCCGGTCCAGGAGGGTCGTGTTAGGACGGCCCGAAAGCGTCTTGATTGGGCCAAATAGGCCTCCGTTGCAAGGCCTTTCTTTCTTATTTTTTAAGGGTTAATAACAGCAAAAATTTAAATATTTTTATGTTTTTTAATCTAATTTAAACATTTTAATTTTATCAATTATATTCCAATTAAATCGATTAGATGCAATTTTATTTGAGACTTAGATTCAATTGAAGAGGCATGTGCTTTTGTTGAAATGATTTTAAAACATTTAAATGAGTCTCACATATACACACGTAAAAAAATAAAAATAAAATAATATATTAAATATATATAGAAAGAGAATAAGAGCAAGAGATGGACGACAACAACGAGAGCATTAGACTAGAGGTGACAATGGAGGCCGATTTGGAAGGAGGAAAATGAAGCCCAACAATAATCGTCTTTGCCTTATTGCGTGACAATCAATTTTTTTTGTTTTTGCTCATAGCCACCTCACAAAAAGCAACCGAAAGCCTCTTGTTATTGCCCGTCGCCTCGCCTTAGCCGTTAGTCGCTTAAGCCAGCTCCATCGACGTCAACGATCAGCCATTAAGTTTCTAGATTTTAGATCGGCCTCTATTGCCATGTTGTCATCGTTGTCATCCTCCTTCGTTGCCATCCAGCCCCTATCCCTTGTCTCTCATTTTGTGTGTGTTTATATATATATATTTAGCATATCATTTTATTTTTTTTTTCTTACACATGTACATGTGAGGTCTACTTAAAATATTTTAAAATATTAGGTAACGTGCCACGTCAGCAAAGGCACATGTCTCTCCAATCAAATTCGAATTTTGAATAAAATTATACCCAATCAATTAAATTGGGATATAATTGTCAAAATTAAAACGTTTGAATTAAATTGAAAAAAGGGAAAAAAAATTAAATTTTTGCTGCTATTAGCCCATCTTTTAAATAAATTGACTCAATAAGAGTAAATTTAGTCTTTTATTATCAATGCACCCCCTAAGGCCATTTCCAACCGCACATTCTTTCTCACTTCCTATTATATTATAAATAATTCACTCTTTATTCTAATTTTGCTTAGAAAATTATATGTACTCCAACCACACTTTCTATTCTATTCTCTATTTCACTCCCTATCCCACTTATTTATTTTTATAAACTTTAATTTTATTTATTTTACTTTTTTTATAATTTTAACACATACATAAAATTAATAATTAAATATACAAAATAATCATATACATACATAAACAAAATTAATAATTAATTAAATACACAAAATAATCAAATATACACATACATAAAATCAATAATTAAATACATAAATAAATAAATAAATAATATACACACAAAAAATTCCCCAAACAATTTCTGCTACTCATTCAAATTTACACACACATATACAGATCAATCTGATTCTCGTTCAACTCAGAGAATACTACATGTTCCTCATCGTTGACACCAGATTTGGTCATTGTCGTCGTTGCCGCTGCTGTTACTGTTCTTCACCGCCTCGAAAATTGCTACTGCGTCTCGTCGGTAGCAGCTATCGCTGCTCGTCGCCAATGTCTTCTTCAAATTTTAGCAACAGAGAGTCATTGGAGAAGTTGAGGAGCAACTTTTCACTCCTCAACTGTAGGAAGCCATTTGAAGCTCTATACAAATTTGAGGAGGAAATCACTAAATAAGAAGATCAGTTGGAGATGATTTTCAACAATTTCCTTCTCAAATTTTGGTTTAGCGAAGATTTAGCCCCTGTGTTGGAGATGGCCTAAGTAAAATTATCATTATCTTACTAAATAACATGTTTTTTTTTGTAAATTACTAAATAATATGTCAAGATATTACTTTTAAAAATATTAAATAAAAAAAAAAGATAAAACTAAACTTGAGTTTCAACTTTAGCCCGAATTTCAAATTTTAACCTTTGACAATTATTGCACTTTCAAGCCTTTGTTGTCGTTTTCAAAATATATATATATATAAAACGAACAAAAGCACTCCTCAACTAATAATACTTGTCTCCAAAAATTGTTTAAAATCATGGTCTGTTGGCCCTTTTTTTTTTTTTTTTGGTTTTTTTATTTCTTAAAATAAAATTATAAAAACTAAAGCTATATTCTCTTTGTTTTTTAATTTTCAATTTTGAGTTTTGAATTCATTTTTAGTTTTCTATTTTAATAGTCTATTTTTAGAAAATTAAAAACTCGATCTCTTTGTTATTTTGAAAAATTATTTCTTAAAATAAAAAATTAAAAAACACATTTTCTTTGAAATTTTAAAAATAAAATTTTAATGATATTTTATTCAATAAATTTGATTATTCAGTAAATTAGAAATATTTAATGTTAATATATTATTAAAAAAAATATACATTTTAAAGTTAATAAATTTTGTAATATTTTTTCTCATTATAATAATAAAATATAAATAAATAAATATATTTTGAATTTAAAGTTTGTTTTGAATGAAACATTAAAAATAATTTTTTATTATTTTAAATTTTTTTATATTTTTATTATTTAAAAAAATTAAAAATAATAAAGAGAACATAGCCTAAGCAATTAAGAAAAATTAGATATCAGCCAAAGCTTGCAAGGATGATGATAATAGATTGAATGGCTCGCCAAAAACAGTAAAATATGATTGGTTGGTTATATACATTACATGCACGTACGTGGTAATAATTGCAATACTACAAGCACAAGTTCGCTTTGTTCAGTAAGTAAATGTGAAATACATTCAACAAGTGATACAGATGTCATGTACGTACTTGACAAGTTAATATTCTTAAATATAGGATTTTAATTAGCATGAGTCATTGTTCTCAATTATTATTAATCTAACATTCAACAAATCTTAATTTAATAGAATAATCCTTCATTATCTTAATTCTAATAACTTCTCTGTAACGTAATATTTATACAAAATTAAATTTGCTACCTTATTAAGAAATATAATTTCCCACCACATTTTTAACTACGCCATCATCATTTACTCCTTGCCTTTTATGATATATAAACATATTCCATGGCATATATCTGCAGGTTATTGACTCATCATGTGGATATTTTATGAGTATATCTAATATGTATTTAAAATAATGATATCTTGTGTCATATTAACGCATACATAATGAATATTAGTTAGTGCACGGTGCATGTTACAATAATAATGCCCACAATTGGAAAATATCCATTTAGTTTAAAACACAATATATTGCATTTAATTTAATGAGAATATTTTGCCCAAGGCATTCCATATTTTAAAATGGTCAATTAAGCATAAAATAATATTCTAGCTAGGGAGGGACTACTACAATTCTATGACTAGGGACTACACTACAGCAGAGGTAATAGCTTCATCATCATGTCATGCCCAATCAATAATCATCTCTCTCTTGAAAACAATACAATATTAAAAAATGGTATTTAGATTAAATCAAATATCAAAAATAATATTCATGAGTTCATAGCTAGTTTAGTTTGGTTTTGTAAGCTGGATATATAATGAGACTGATTAATCGAGTTTTTATTGTTTAAATTAAAACCATCTACAATTTTCTTTTTACAGGATAAAATTCATAAAAGTTAGTCTTAAACGAAAACTATTAGTCATGCCCATTAATTACTTGTTTTAATTGTTGATTGGAAATAAGGATAATACTACACGGACGAATGCAGGATAAACGCATTGACAAACTTAGGTTAAATTACAAGGATACCCTCGAGAGATTTTCAGCCTCCTGTGCTTGCTTAATTTGGTTTAGGGTTTAGGTCGCTCTTTGCATGTCTCGCTCTATCTCTCTGTCCTCACCATCACCGATTGTTTCCCCCATTGTCAGAGACTCTCTCTATCTTTCTCTCTCTCTCTTTGTATTTTTGAACGCATCCGCTTTCTAAATTGTAAAACAAGAAGTATAGCGCAAAGGAATTTGCAATAATCTTGAAGGGAATGGTATGTGGTTTGTCTTAGAGATGTGTTTCATTTCTTTGTTAATTATTTTTATCTCCCTTCAGTGCATGCATTTCTTTGTTCATTTAGTTTCTGGGTGTTTTTTCCCATCATGCGTTTTGTTGTTGGGGACGGGGAATATTATTTTGTGCAATGATTTAGTGATAATGCGTTTTAGGAAGTAGGTGCCTATCGGATTTGTTCTTGGAAATCCTATTTGTTTTTATTTTGCAGTAGCAATTACGGCCGATTTTGGGATTTGTTTGTAATTTGAAGTGGGTTTAGCCTAATTCAGGGTGTGGTGGCTTGAAATAGTGGATTTGAATATGGTTTTTGGGTTTGGCCGAATTTGAATTTTTTGTAATGTCCTTTAGGTTGATATGCATGCATCTTTTTACAGCTAATATCTTGGAATGCTACTTACGGAGTGACTATGATGCCTGCCTCTCGCACGACTCATCCATGTATGCCAATGTATTTGCCCCACCAACAGCCCGATGACAACCCACCAGATATTGAAGATCATTGTATGTCCCTAAAACTGGTCTCTCTTCTACATATCATCTTTATGTATACATACGCTAATATTTTGTTTTTAACCTCTATTTGCTCATTATACATACGTTTTGGCCTTTATTTATGATTTCTGTTTTGCATAATTCATTATAATTCTTCTGACACATTTTTTTGTGTTTTTGTTGAAGCAGGAGACTCTGTATGATTCAAGAGCACTGTCATCTTCAAGAGTTCTGAATTTTGCAACAATCCTATATTGAGGAAATGAATTGTTGAACTCCTCGTGGAAACTATTTTAAGTGAATTTAATATCTTGCTTTTGAATTTGTGGCTGTGTAATGAATTTAATATTGTTACATTCATGGCTAGGTAATGAATTTAGTATTGCAGCATGCATTTGAAGTTTGTGAATCATTTTTTATGATAATAGGTAAATTTTGCATTTGGAGTTGCTGAGTTTTTGATAGTTGAAGTATATCACCAATGCTTTGCTTGCACAGTTATCTTAATCTAGCCATAGTCACCAACGCAGAATGTGTGTTCTTTGGGTACCATGCACCATTAAGTATCATCATTATATAATTTTGTATATCATTTTTGCCGCCGTGTTAAATACCATGCTACTCGCAGCTCTATATCATTTTTGCAAGATGTTTTTTTTTTTTTGGTAAACTCAAAGCTATTACCAAGGGAATTATCAACGTGAGTGGGCTGCAAAGTGCATTATTGTGTCAACCAGAATAAGGCGGTTGGCGACATGAATGAAGTAACATATAAGAAACTATCAACCAGAAAGCCGAGCAAAATTTTCTCATCATTCCTTCCATTCTAACACCGACAGTACTAATAAACAAACAATCTCAATGACAATGGTCCAATTCAAGTAGGAAGATGATGATATTATGTAACACCGGAAACAAGGATACTTGTACAAAATTATAGGACATGGATGGAGATGTAAAAAGTAAAGCAGATGCACTCTTGATTGTTTAGAATGAAGGCTCAAAAACTATATATCTTCGACTTCGGCCATCTCCTGCGCATCAACGTGCACGTCAACTGCAAAGCTCGAAGCACCGCTCATCCAGACTTGGGCTGCTGTTATGACCATCCAACATGTAAAACCAACTTCATTATGGGGAGCTGTAAAACCAACTTCATTATGCCATTTCACAATTAAAGCCATAAGTGAACCACAAAGCAAACACTAAAGAATCCAAAACCAACTTCATTATGGGGAGAAAAAAATAAGAGAAGAACAAAAGATTTCAATAATACAACCCCAATATCAGAAGCTAAACAATCAATTTGCACATAACAAACAAAGTTTTACTAACATATATAATCTTTTACACTAAAGCCAAATACCTAAATTTATTACCATTATTTTTCGTCAGCCATACAATCCACAAAAAATAACTCAATCACTGTTAGTTAATATTCTCCCATTTATACGCTAAAAAGTATGTAAAAAACATGATTAAACAGTACAAATTGTTACACTATTAAGGATATCAAAAAATTACTATACTGTTGTTGCAGAAAACAGTGGGGTAGAACATGCATGGAAGAAAACACTTCAATAGGGAACAAATATGAAGTTTTGCTTCATTGCTTGGCTCCTCATGCAATTAGGCTTTTGTAATTCCTTTGTATTTTCCAGGGGTGAACTACATCAGTCCACCTTGTGAGGGTTAAGGCTTGTTGCTGTTGAGCTGCATTGTGAGTGGCACATATTATGAGTGAAACTCTACTATTAATTATCATTTGTGATTTGCCTTAGATTATCAATCCTAGTTCAATTAAGATAAGCTTAGCATATAAATAGTGAACCTTTCTCCTACGTGTTGTTGGCTTTATTTTCACTTGGCTTTTCTCCACCATGCTCATGATCTATTCAATTAATGAATATAACATGACAGTTATCTTGTGTGAGGCCACATTAGTTGTTTTAAGTGCTATATTTACCTAGATAATGCACCAGTTATGAAAACTCTTACTAATCCACAAACTCTATTAGGGACTCTATTAGGGTTGCCCCAACCTACACCTACTCTGTATCAATACCCACCTAAAACTAAGAATAATAGAAGTCAAAAAAGACCTAGAAAAAAGAAGAAAAAATCGGCCTGACTAAAAGGCTTGATTTCGCTGCGCACAGGAGCACTTGGAATTTCTACAAGGCTTTTAGCTCTCACTCATCCCGGGCGATTCTTCTTGGCTTGGCCACTAAGGAGTCATTTTGGCTTTTGACCAAGAGAACGAGCTAGACATAAAAGGTACCATAGAAAGAAGGTCGACCTCACCCTCGACAAACCGAAGCAGAGAAAGAGGAAGAGCCAAAGTTAGGTCATTCCATTAAGAAAGTTCTTTACCGTTGAACTACATTTAGGGATAGCTGGATAAGTAGTCAAAATCCTATGTAGGAAAACAACTTCTGCATAAAATTGCTCCTTTAAACATACAAAAATATATAAAAACATGCCAGTGTTGTTTTCAAAGCTCGTCGAGAGGCGTCCAATTGACTTCCTACTCGGGTTCTTGCTTCCACCAGAAATTTCAAAGCTTGTTGTCAGCAGCAGGGAGAGATGAAGCTAGTGGAGTGGGGCGTCCGATCTATATTATTAGATAGTATTTTGGATGAGTAAGAGAGAGCGACCTAAACTCTAAATCAGAGAGAAAGAGAGAGCCATCGACAATGGGAAACAACCCATGATGGTGGGGATGGAGAACGAGCGAGCGAGAGAGAGAGAGAGTCGTTGGCAATGGGGGGTGAGGATGGAGAGAGTAAAAGAGAGAGAGAAAGAGAGAGAAAGCGACCTAAACCTTAATTTTCAAATTGGGCGAGGATAGAAGATGAAAATTAACTCAAAATTAAAACCCACAGTTATCATGAGATTTTAGTGTCAAAATCTCGCGATAACTTGGGCTTGTCAATGCGTTTGTCGTTGCATTCGTCCGTGTAGCATTATCTTGAAAATAATATATCTATATATATATATCATGTAATTTATGTAAAAAAATAACTATTTTTTTTAATGATATACAAAAGATAACTGTTATTATAGTTTAAAAATCACTAAAACGATTTACTGTTCAAAGCCAAATGGCCAGTGATAATTAAAACACAAATGCGACAACCATTTTATGTATTAACTTAGTTTTGAGTTTTAATGTATAAATTGTAAAGTTTCTTCAATGATTTCACGTGTAATAGCAATAATGCTAGGTTATTGGGATGAGTGTCCTTGCCCAACTTTCAGTACTCGTGTTCTCGATTATATTAGAAGAGATAAATCACAAGTTGAGCTTTTGATCTTTCTATAGATAAAAAATCGAACTCACAATCTACCAAAATGATACTATCATATTAGTCATCTAACCATTTGAATTATGCCATTGGGGCAATAATGCTAGGTTCTTACTAATAGCAAGAGGGGGCTTTGAATGTAGTGACGTTGAGTTTTCTTATTTTAACTAAGGGTTTTGAATTAGTTTTATTTTATCATAATTCTCTTAAAATGAAAGAGAAAATAAAAAAATTGTCTTTACAAACTTATTGTCGCAATAAAAATTATTGTGATAGATCTTATTTCTAATCAAAACTATAATAAAATCAACTTTCCTATTCTTTCTCTAAACTGATGATTCATTTATTCAATATTACTAACTGTTATAGCAAGATGTCGTTGCTTTCTAACTATCAATAACTTTGATAGTTGAATGTCTTATAAATTAAATTATAGTTTGTCGCAAGCGAAACATAGACATTTTAAATATATGTTGACCATGCACTCTTGTGCGTTGTCTATTGTCGTATGTATAATAGATATGGTATGATATTTACTTTAATGCTAATAATTTTTCTCGAAGTTCATCAAATAAATGAAACTACGATGAATGAATGAATGAAGCTATGATTTGTTGCATAATGCATCCAAACTTTGATTGTTGAATTTTATATAAATTAAATTGTAGTTGTTGCAAGCAAAATGTAAACACTTTTAAGTATATATTGACCATGCACTCGTGTCGTTTAATGTTGTTTGTATAATAAATATGGTGTGATGATGTACTTTAATGTCAATGATTTTTCTTAAAGTTCATCGAATAAATGAAGCTATGATTTGTTATGTAGTGCATCATAACTTTATTTGTTGAATTTCATATAAATTAAATTGTAATAGTCATAAGAGAAATGCAGACATTTTAAATATACATTAATTATGTACTATCGTCTTGTTTAATATCGTTTGTATAATAAAGATGGTACGTTAATTTATTTTAATGTTAATAATTTTTCTCCAAGTTAACCAAATAAATAAAACTAAAGTGAATGAATGAAGCTATCATTTGTTTTGCAGTGCATCCAAAGTTTTAGTTTTTTTGCTTTTAAAATCTATGTATAGATAAATTAAAAAAAAATGATGAATTTCATTTGGATTAATGTATATTAATGATGACGTGTCAAGAGAACACTCAGCACGAGGTCAGTAGAGTGTCTCACACGTGCGAGAGCGCACGAGTCAGGGGAAAAAACGTGGGCGGACTTTTCGAACACCGTATTTTAGGGCTCTCTCCTCTCTCTCTCTCTCTCTCTCTCTCCCTCCTATATATATTAACACTCCATGTGTTTCTCTCTCTCGCTCTTGCTCTCGCCTCTCGCTCTCTCTCCATTTCGCAGAATCGCTCACTCTCTCTCCCTCTCTTTCCTCTTCTCATTTTCGAAATCCATTTTACAGTCTTGAGATTTCAGGAATAAGATGCACGGCAGCCATTGAGGCCGTTCAGTGATTCTCAAGAAGCGCACGGCTCATTTTTCTGGGTGATTTGAAAGGGTTCGAATAACAATCAAATCAAAACCCAGCGCGCGATATCGGAGTCTGCTGTGAGTCGGCTTTAAATTTGCAAAGCACCATTTTTTTATTCATAAAACCGGATATCACAGGTCCTGTTTTTATTTATCTGCAGATCCCAACACTACTGGAAACGAGACAAGAGATAGAGAGCGGAGGTAAAGAAAGGTCCACAAATCTTTCTCACTTTTGCTGTCAAAATTAAAAAGGTTAACTTTGTTCTGGGATAGGGTCGATTTTGTCAGAGAGAGGGAGAGATAGAGTCAACTGGATCTTTTTCTCTGATTTGGGAGTGTACGTAGTTATTGTACTTCGTTAGATATCTTGAAAAGCTACCATGGTTTGTTTTCTATATATATATTTATATGTGCGATAGTTACTGATACCCACTAACGGTGATTAAAAAATACAAAAATATGATTTTCTAATATTTTAATAATAATAATAATAATAATAATAATAATAAAATAGTAGACAATTATATCTTATTATTATTATTATTATTATAATAATTATTACTTTCGGAGGAGAAATGAGGGAAACTGGAGGCGGAGGGAGAATTATCAAGCAGCAATAAGGGTTTTGGTCGTCTTGTACCATCCTCTGGTCGTTCTTAAATTTTGTGGCTTCTGGTTGGTAAGTAGGGAGATCAGCCTATTTTACACCTTTTTACCAGTTGGGGCAATGCTGTAAGGGCTTGAATTGTTCGCTGCTTTGGTATATTAATCTGTAAAGCTCTGGGGATGTCAAGTAGGGGAGATGAATGGGAGAGAAAAACCCTAATCGCCAATTTTGAAAGCCTTTAGAAATTCCTAAGGAGAGGGGAAAAAGTCAAGAAGAGGTGTTTTTGCTCCTTGTTGATAAATGAATCTTGGGGTTGGGGTTTTCATTGGCGGCGGCGCTGCTGGTTGTGGGAAGGCAAGACTGGTGGTTGATGGTGCTTACGCCGCCTTGTCAACTGCCGCAATGGCTCGGGCACCACTGCTCACTCAACCGGTTGCCGGCCAGCCTGTTTTCAATTCCCACCTTTCCCTGTTGCTCTTGTAGGCCTCATCCCTCTAATTACAAACACGCATTAATACAAATGAATAATTTTGTTTGTGTTCTCTTGTCTTAATTTGTTGTTTGTGGTTGGCATTGTTTTGAGCAGAAACCCATGATAGAAGGGCGTAATGAGATGGTTCAACCGGGGGGAATTGACCCTAGTATGATGGCATTAGTGATCAGAGAAGACGGGCAGGAGATTAGGCCTGGCAGTGAGAACGGGGAAGGAGCATCAGGTGACAATCAGGATGCAACCGGCACAAATCAGCGAAGGAGGATAAAGAAATACCAGCGGCACACTCCATATCAAATTCAGGAACTTGAAGCGTAAATTTTCGAGAAGTTTGCATACTGTTATTACTTTTATCTTCATTGGTGAATTATGTTGAAAGATTTTCTAAGGCAGTTATTTCCTCTTCGTTTCGATAGTTACTTCAAGGATGATCATCATCCGGACGAAAAACAAAGATTGGAACTTGGTAGTAGGCTGGGGTTGGAGAGCAATAAGGTTAAATTTTGGTTCCAGAATCGACGATCCCAAGTGAAGGTATTTTTGTTTTGGCATACTTGTTTCCCGTTATTTTGAATGTTAAATATTCTTTCTGGTTTTGGAACTGAAGTTATCCAATTTAATCAATCAGACGCAAGCAGGACGTCAGGAGAACAATTATCTTAAACGACAAAATGAGGCACTCCAGATGGAGAATCTTAGACTCAATAATGCCCTGAGGAACTCAATCTGCGTCAATTGTGGTTGCCCAACACCTCCAGACGACGTGCCTATTGAGGAACTCCATCTCAGGTCTGAGAATGCTAGATTAAGGGATGAACTGACTCAGTTACATCTCCAAGCAAACAAATTCTTGGGGAACCCAACATCGTCATCAGTGGGCCCTTTCCCTCTTCCATTGCCAAACTCTAGCTTGGAACTTGCTGTAGGAAGAACTGGATTTGATGTTTTAAGTTCACCGGACACCACATTTTCTTTGGGACTTGATTCTGGAAGTGGAAACTTGAATGCTTTTCCTGCAATGCCGGTTGTGTCAACAACACGAATGGTAGGTATGGCAGGCACTGATATACCTGACGAAAAATCGATCCTCGCCGAGCTTGCATTGAATGCAATGGATGAACTAGACAAATTGGTTCAGATTGATGATCCTCTCTGGGTCAGCGCAGATGGACAGAAGGAAGTGTTGAACCAACAGGAGTACAGGAGGATCTGTCCTCCTTGTTTCGGAACGAAACTCAGTGGGTTTGTAACTGAGGCTACGAGGGCGACTGGTACTGTGATCATTAATAGCTCAGCTCTTGTCAATATATTGATGGATGTGGTAAGCAACTTAATCCTTCCATATCTTATCCTCCTTTTCCTTTCTATCTTCCTCTATTTTAAGAAACATTTTTTATTTACTAATTTATCTTTGGAAGTTAATTCTTGTTTTACTGTACTGCTAGTGAGGTGGAAAAAACTGATTTTTACTATCTAAAATGCCATGATTTTTGTAGAACCAATGGGTCGATATGTTCCCATGCATGATTGGAAGGGCATCTACTCTTGACATGATTTTCAGTGGCGCAGCTGCATCAAGAAATTGTGATATCCAATTGGTATTTTTATTTTCTCAACTTTCTTTTTCTGTCTTCTTTTCCTTGATACAAATCTTAAAATATGCACACTGCAGATGGAAGCAGAGTTTCAAGCTCTTTCACCCTTGGTCCCTGTTCGCCATATGAGGTTTCTTCGGTTCTGCAAGAAGCATGCGGAGGGGGTGTGGGCTGTGGTCGATGTATCTGTTGACAGTATCCAAGAAGTTCGAGATGGGAACCCGTTTATGCCTTGCAGGAGGCTTCCTTCTGGTTGCTTTGTGCAGGATATGTCAAATGGCTTTTCCAAGGTAACACTAACACAATATGTTGTCCGGTTTCTAACCTTTACATGCAATCTTTTACTACTTTCCTTAATTTTGGTGAAGTTATCTGTTTTGGATATTTCCCATTTGAGTCTACAATAAAGTGGTTCTTGTGACTCAATTTTGATGTTGCTTATTCAATGCACCAAGGTGAAGTCATGGATTATTGGACTTTGCAACCTCCTTGACTTATGCTTTCTAGACTTGAATTTGTTTATGATGTCAAATTGCAATATATATATTGGAGAGGGTTTCTCTCGACACAACTTTTCAAAAGCAAGTATCTGAAGTTTGAAGTTTGAACCTTGTGTGGATATTATTGATGGGGATGTGCATGTAGAATTGATTTATTATAGCATGCTAATTTCAAAGCTAGGGTTTGTTAAGGTAATTACTGATTCTTGGATGAGCAAACTGAGGATATTCATGTCATCAATGTTTTGAGAATTGGACCAGATTGGCTAGTCAGACTGGTTGAACTGGGAACAGGCAAGAAAACTGGTCCGGTTCATGCCAAAAAACTGCTTGTCAAAAAATCGGCCTGTTTTTTTTTACAAGAATTGTGGTTAGACCGGTGAACCGCCTGAACCGGTCAAGATTTTTTTTTTTAATTTTTACTTTTTCCTTTTATTTTTATTTTATGTTTAAATATTAGAAAATATAATAGGAATTTGAGATATCTGAAAGGAATTGATGTACCTACTTTTTGAATTCCATCTATCATTTTGTTAATATATAAATAATTTTTGGTTATAATTTTTTATTTGTAATCTACATATTTGATCATGACTTATATTTTACTTTCATCATAAATTTGTGTTGGTATTATTGTATAATTTTTTTAATAGTGGGATAATTAATGTTACTTATTACACTTTTAAATCTATTAAGCCTTATGTGACAAAATTTATTTTTTTAAAATTTTTATATCTTAATTTTAATCAATATATTTATTTTATTTTATAAAAATACATCCCAGTTCAATAATCCAACCAATGAACCATGAACCTCTCCCCTTTACATGTTGATAATCCTTTCCGTTTTTCTGAATATTGCACATCATAATGATATTCAACTCTTTAATTGCATTTTTCTTTTTGGGTTAATTTTTTTCAAAGGTGAAAGTTCTAGGTTTTTCATCGATTGTTGTAAAGAAAAAGTTTCTAATGCTGCTGTTCTACTTTGCCCAGCTGTTACCTTGATGTAGTCATATTTTTCTAATACATTGTATTCTTTTAACCTCTGTGCTCATTTTTTCAATAAAAGGCGGCCATGAGAATTGCCATTCTTCAGTTTCCTCAATGCATCTAGTTTCTTGTTGAATGGGAAGCGTGTATGGTTCCTATTTTCTTCTAGGTACCATCACCTTTTTTAATGGTTGACTTCACAGTTTGTATTTCCATGTGCTTCTATTGTGCAATATTTTCGAGCAGCCCTGATTTTGTGGATTCCTTTGTTTTCCAGTATCTTGTTTTCATTTACGTTCTTAGGTCTCTCTCTCAATAAAATATGCTTGCAGTTTGCATTAAACAGAAATTGTGCAAATGAGCTGTTTGAAAATTCCTGGAAGTGGATTTTGCCTATAAACCAGTAGTGAAAAAGCTCCCTTTAGCTTAATCTAAGACCCGTCTAATTGATTTTTTTTCCACCTGGACACAAACTCTATGTGTCTCGTGTTTTCTTTTCTTGCAAGTAATTGATAAAGGATTGTTGTTGCATTATAGATTGCAATTAATAGAAGTGGCATACAAACATAGAGTAATTCTCAAGTGCATTGCAGGTTACGTGGGTTGAACACACAGAATATGATGAGAACGTTGTTCATCAACTCTACCGTCCATTGCTAAGCTCCGGGCAGGGCTTTGGTGCACAAAGATGGCTTGCCATGCTGCAGAGGCAATCCCAGCGGTTGGCAAACCTCGTGTCCCCTACCATCTCTACTGAGGGCCACCAAGGTTAACCTTAAGTCTTCTCTCTTTAGATTTTGTATTATTTTCTGAGATGATAAATCTAGTTGAGTTCTAATACAGTTCCATGTCAAGCAGGAGTTACTCCAGCTGGTAGGAGAAGCGTGGTTAAGTTGGCCCAACGAATGACCCGCAGTTTCTGTTCTGGGGTTTGTGCGACTGTGCACTTGTGGCAGCTGGTCGAAGGTGGAAATGTTGGCGAAGACACGAGGATCCTGATAAGGACTAGCACGGATAACCCTGGCAAGCCATCTGGGCTTGTGTTGAGCGCCACGACCTCTGTTTGGATGCCATTACCCCACCAACATGTCTTTAATTACTTGAGAGATGAACAAATGAGGGGCAACTGGGATGAGTTGTCTAATGGCAGGCTGGCACAACAGACGGTCTTCATTGCTGAGGGCCAGGATCATGGCAACTGTGTCTCTCTTCTTCGTGCTACTGTGAGTAATCGTCATTTACTCTGAACCTACCAATTTCTTATTTACTTTTCCCTTCTTCTTGTGAATTCTTTCTTTTGCGTGCCTTTGCTGACTGCTAATATGAACCAGCACGAGAACGCCACGCTGATGTTGCAAGAGACACAAACAGATGCATCGGGCTCCATTGTGGTGTATGCAGCAGTTGATATAGCTGCAATGCAGCTGGTTATGAGCAGAGGGGATTCTTCTTCTGTAGCTCTCCTTCCATCGGGATTTGCAGTAGTCCCCTACTACAAGCACGGGAACAGCACGGACAATTTAGTCCCAGTTGAGGGTGGGTCACTGCTGACTGTAGGGTTCCAGATACTGGTTGATAGACACCCTCCTACAGCCAAGATCTCAATGGAGTCTGTTGACAGCGTGAAGGGCCTTCTCTTGCGCACAGTACAGAGGATCAAAGCCGCTCTTCACTGCTATTAGCATTGCAGTGGCGAATGGTAATGATACTAATTTTTTGTTTTTTTGAAAAGCATATTGGACGGTATACATGTATAGGAGAAGACTGGACAATGGGGCATAGAGCTTGACATCAAACTTAATATAGATGAGATGAATTGTGGGGGTTGAGTCAAGAAGGAACCTGGTGACTGGTGAGCCCTTGCCGGGAGCTAGAAAGTTCAGTTTGGCTAGTGTTTTTTGGGCTCGAACCGGCAAAGGGTCATGGCTTAGTTTTGACTCAGTCGACCCATGAGAATTGAGAAGAGAATAAAACTCTCAAGAGAGCAATTTTGTTTCTTTTTTGGTTTGCGGGTGGTTTCTGCTTGCTTGATGTTGAATGATATATGCGTAGGTCTGTCTTCTTTCTTGACTCGCTTACAGCTTACAGGCAAAAACTATAGGTTTGGTCATTCTGGCTTAATTTGAAGATGCATAGTTTTGCTTGGTTTTAAGTGAGATATATGTCAATATGCCATGTTTGCTTCATTGTGCTCAAAACTGTTGTTATGTTTGAAATGCCAAGACAACATAAACTTGCACAACGGCTATAAGATATAACAGAAATCCAAAAGTCGCAGAATTATATTTGATCTGTATGATATTGTCCATAACTTTAGCTTTTTAATAATGAATTATATATGCTAGACAGCTGACCGTGCTATACACGGGCAGTTTACGTGCAATACATACATGTTTGTGTAAATAAAAAAGTAAAAAAAAAATAAATGGAAAAATCAATTTCAAGAGGGGCAGTGTATGTGCGATATTTGTGCAAATAATAAATAAAAAATTTTAAATGAAAAATCAATTTCAAAGGGTGCAATATGTGTGCAATACACGTGCATATTACGTGTAAGAAAAAAGAAATTAAAAAATTCAAAGTTGTATATTGTTTAGTGATTGTAATTTAGTTTTTGTTTTTTAAATAAATTTTAATTGATGATTGTGCAGGTGAATTGTTATTTATATTCTAAAATATAAATGTTATTTTAAAAAAAAAATTAAATCTATTCTAATATCCAATAAATAATTGTTAGGGATATAAATATAAATATACTCCTAAAACTTCTTTTAAGAAGACTTTATTATAGTGTGTCACATGTCTTGTTAGATCCTCAATTAACAGTTAAAAAATCCATGGCTAAAAGATTTCCATTGAATTCTAAAAATCTCAATCAATAATTTTATCTAAGATCTTTTAGATAAATATATTTGACTTGCAGAGATTTAATATTATTTATTTTATTTTTTTTGAGTACTAACTTGATAATTAGATATCATATTGGTAGATAAAACATGTCTTTATAAGAAAATTTAACTTAAAACGTACTTGGTGATTTTTTCTAACATTCTTAGGCACCGTGGAAGTTCAAATATTTGAATGCATAAAAAATAGGTATGTATTTAAATAATATAATAAATAACACATAAAGTTTCTAAATTTTATAATATTTAATTTTTTATATAGAATATATTTTATAAAAATAAGATAAAAATATACTTTAATAATTTTTTTACACAATTATTTTTACATTTATAAAAATATTTTACATATAAAATACGAAATAAATTTTTCATGCACTTGAGTGTAGATTTTTATTTTTATTCTTTTAGTGAAAATTTTAAATTAAAAAGCAAGCACCCAGAAGTATATGAAAAATGGTTTCTTGATTGAAATCTTTTTTTTTTTTTCTTTTTCTGGGGCTGGGCTGGGGAATTGAAATCTTTATATTTTGTAGAATAATACCTAACAGTTAAATTAATTTATTAATTTTGTTTATAGTCTTTTAGTTTGACAGAATTAAAGAAACTAATATGATTAAAATATTCATTTAAAACTCAATTTTTTAATTTTTAATATTTTGTTCCAACCAAATAATCTTTATCTTTATATATATAAAAGTAAGATAGTGTTGAAAAAAGAAATTTCCCCCCAAAACTTACATTAATGATTTATAATTAATACTTATTGCATTAATAATTTATAATTTGTAATTTGCATTAATAATTTAAATCTTTTAATTACTTTGAAATAATAAATAGTAATAAAATCTCCCCCAAAACTTGCATTAATTATTTGCATTTAGTACTTATTGTATAATATCCCAAAATTTGAAAATAAATAATAATTAGTCCAATTGGTGTTTGAGAACATTATTGAATATTTGGTAATTTAAGAGGAAGTATTTATTTATGTGGTTTTGAGGAAAATAAGAAATTAAATTATTTGAAAATGATTGATAATTATTAATTATTGTATTTGTGGTGATTATTGAATATTTGTGGGTTAAAAAGGAAATATTAAATTATTTGGGTATTTAGAGAATTAAGAAAAATATTTAATCATGTAATTTTGAGGAAATATGAAATTTAGGTTTAATTAATTTAATTTGGGGTATTTATGAAATAGGAAAATAAATTAACTGAGTGGAATTTCCAGAAATGTCAGGGTGTAAGTGAAATAAAAAGGAAATAGAAGATCGGGTGTATGTGCAATTAATGGAAATAGTGGGTGCTGAAGTGTGATTTGCGAAAGTAACTGAAAGTCACTTTAAATTTAATTGAAAGCACCATATGGTTAAAGCAGTTGGCTAGCGCGGGCGGTTGCAAGTGCACGTGTGCTGGGTGACGTCGCGGGTTCGAGCCCCTGCTGGTGTGCGCGCATGTTGTAGGATTTTGGCTGATTTTTCAGCTAAAACTTGGGCAAGGCGGTGGGTGCATTGAGGCTGCCACGCGGTAGTCGCTGGTGGTCCCATTTCCCTTGCTTTTAAAGCCTCAAATTGCAACAGAAATCGGGAGAAATTGGGAAAGAAACAGAAAGGAAATTGAGGAAAGAAAATGAAGAAGAAGCAGCGCGCAAGGGTGAAGATTAAATTATGTTTAATCGTGATTTAATTAACCAGGTAAGTAAATAATTTTATATTAAACATTCTATATAGTTGAAATTTTATTTTGGGTCTAATTTTATTAATTTTGAGAGTGTATATTAATTTACAGCGTGTATTAATTTGGTGGTGTTCAAGCGTGAGAACGCTGTAATTAGCTTAAACGAGACAAGCTTCCTTTACCTTTGCGACCTCCTTTCATTTTATGAACCCCTTATCTTCCTTTAACTCGTTTCGGTATCGCGTATTAATTATATATATAAATTGAGGATGTTATTGGCGTTATTTAATTTAAAATAAATATGAGACTTATTGGGATTTTATTTACAGTGTGCCTACGTGAAATTTTAGACGGTTAAATTATTTATATTACACAGTTAGGTTTAATTAATGCGAGACAGGGTTTTATTAATCGCTATTAAACGTTTTACTTCGCAGCGGGACTGTAAGAAATGCAAGAAACAGCTGTGTAAAGGCAAGCCCCTAGCCCTCTCCTCATGATTTTTAGTTCCCGTGAAAGACCCCGTGATTTCCTATATTTTATTCTCTCCCTTACTCTAATTCGGCACCTAGCATTAATTATTAAATTATTATTAATTTAATTTAATTTAAATTAAATCCAAGACTTCTATAATTTTATTCGTTGTGAGCCTATGGGGGTTTGTACCACCTCCACTCCTTTTGGGAATGATGCTGACCCAGCTTGGGGACTAGGTTTCTAGACGTACGGGTTATTTATGATTTTATCGGATTTATTTATGGTTCGGTTAGAGCTATAGAGCAGTAGGGCAGGGGTCGGTTGTTAGTGACGTTGGGGTAGACTATTGTACGGCCCTGAAGTGGACCGTTGGGTGAACACTCCTACTCTCTGGCCGTTGATCGGTGTCGGACACTACTGACTAACTCTACCAGTATGTGATCCACTGCACGTTTAGATTTATTATATTACTGTTCATGATTTGATATGTACATGGGTACGAGTTACATGTTGAGATATTCATTTATTGAGTATGCTTGGACACGGACATTCTAGTTTGGTCAGGTTGCATCCGGCACCGGCATATGCATCGTGTGTGGTTTACTATGTGGGCGAAGCATAGTCTGATGCCTGGATGTATGGGGCGCCAGTGTATCACGTTGATGCTCACTACGCCATTGCATTGTTATGTGCATTGCATGGTTACTGGTAGTATTTAGTTCTCGGACGGGAGTACCGTTCCGAGGGAGCCTCTGGCTCGGGTGTTGGGAGTACCGACATGGACGGGTGGCGGGAGTACCGACCCGGGATGACGCGCATAGGATGCTGGAGGTATTTGTTACTGTCTAAGGCAGCGACAGGTTGGTATGAGACTTGGGTGCTAAGTGTTTTATGTGGGCCCCAAGGACCGGTATGTGCTTTTATTATGCTATACTATTGTGGTATTCTGGGAGAAGTTTATTGGCTTTGTGCAGCCTTCAGCCTTTCGTTTCTTATACTTGCTGAGTCTCTGAACTCACCTTATTTTTCTATCATTCCACGTAGTGGTAGTGTGGACCATGGCAAGGGAGTCAGTGTTTAGCGGTAAAGTCGGTATGGTGTACAGACAGTCCCGTCATTCCCTGTCAACTCTGATGTTTGAGTATGAGTTACTCCATTATTTTGTATTGTGCCAGGTCTTTCCTCAAGTCTGGTGTATGTCGACACAGGAGTCTGTATTTATTTATTTATCATGTGACTGCTATGATAACGGGGTACTCGTAGTGTATACATGTGTTTAGTTTCGTTTCCGCTGTTCTTATTTTTGTGTATGCATACTAGGGTGGTTTTTGGTTTTGTCTCATTCTTTTTCCTTCCGTAGGCACTCCCGTTCGGGTAGTCCTAGTGGTTGGGGATATCCGGGCGGGAGTGCTTATATATTGCATTAATAATTTAAATCTTTCAATTATTTTGAAATAATATGTACTAATTATTGAAAAAATAATAATAAATTTTAAATACACGAGTTTTCAATATTAATTATGAAATTTTTAATATATTATTATGTGAATATTAAATAATTAATATTTAATATTAATTAAATATTAAAAAAATATAATTATTAATTCTGTTAAAATTATTTAAACTAATAAATTTATTTTTTTATTTTTAAATTAAATTCTGCCACGTATCACACGAGTTAACCACTGGTTAGAATCTAAAATTATGATTTTATATTAGGAATGCGGGCGGGAACGAACTAGGAAGCGCCTGGACGGACGGAACCCGGGCCGGCCTAATCACAAGCTTTATTAAATCGCACTATCCACCCACAACTAAATAAAATTTCGATACCCTCCACAACATTTCACGAATTTACGCCAATTCCATCTTCCCTTTCCTTTCTTTACCAAATCATCTATTCTCTCCAAAACCCTAAACCCTTCAGGGATACATGCCCATGTCCGTTGTACACTCCTCAAAGCCGTCTAAAATGAAGGGCATAATCTTCAAAATCGGCTCACTGATTCAGGAAACGCTTCAAACCAAACCCACCAATCCGTTCTCCCCAACCAGATCCATGTCCCAATCAACCTCCATCCCCAAGAAGCAGCAGAGAGTCCGAGATCACGGCTACGACAACTACATGGAAGTCGAGAAGAAAATGCGAAAGGTTCTCAAATTTCAAGACCTAATTCTCGCCCAACCCAGTTCCATCATCTCCATCTCTCGACTCGACCCCCTTTCTCGCCGTCTAGGCTTCAAGCAATTCGAAGCCGGCCATTTCATCCTCAAATTCCCTCACGTTTTCGAGATTTTCGAGCACCCGGTTCAGAGAATTCTTTATTGCAGGCTCACCCGGAAAGCCCAGCGCCAGATTGAGCAGGAGAAGGAATCCCTTCTCGCGCAAGTCCCTGACGCCGTGACCCGGCTTCGGAAACTGCTAATGTTGTCGAATACCGGCAGTCTTCGACTCGAACACGTTCGGATTGCCAGAAAGGATTTTGGGCTTCCGGATGATTTTGAGTTCTCGGTAATTCCTAAATACCCGCAATATTTCCGATTGTTTGATGGTAAGGAAACTGGGAATAAGTACATCGAGGTTGTGGAGAGAGACCCAAAACTGTCTGCTTGTGCTATAGAGAGACTTAGGGAGAAAGAGTATAGAGAGAAGGGAATTAATGATGAAGATATTAGGTTTTCATTTATTGTGAATTTCCCACCCGGGTTTAAGATTGGGAAGTATTATAAGATTGCTGTGTGGAAATGGCAGCGGCTGCCATACTGGTCGCCTTATGATGATATTTCGGGTTATGATATGAGATCGTTTGAGGCGCAGAAGCGTTTGGAGAAAAGGGCAGTTGCGACGATTCATGAATTGTTGTCATTGACTGTGGAAAAGAAGATTACTTTGGAGAGGATTGCACATTTCCGGTGCGCAATGCATTTGCCAAAGAAGCTTAAGGATTTCCTTCTTCAACATCAGGGGATATTTTATATATCAACCAGGGGTAATCAGGGGAAGCTTCACACAGTTTTCCTTAGAGAGGCTTATAAAAAGGGGGAGTTGATAGAACCAAATGATTTGTATTTGGCAAGGAGAAAGCTAGCTGAGTTAATTTTGTTGAGTCCTAGAAAGGTTCGTTTGGATAGGGAACTGGTTAGTTATAGAAGGGGTGGAGAAGATGATGAAATGAGGAGCATAAAAAGAGATAATGCTAGACATTGTAGGGAGGAGGAAGATGACGTGCAGTCAGATTTAGATTGTGAAGCTGACTCTGATTATACGGATGAGGACAATGATAATGGGGGAGATTTGGAGGTAGGTGCTACTCACTTATTGAGTGACTGAGGAGAGATTTCTCCTCGGGTCATTATGAGATTTTTTTAGTTCTAGTTATTTTTTTTATCCTTTTGCTTCAAAGTGTAAATGTCTTTCAATTCCTAGCAAACATGGAAAATACATTGGCTGGGTGAATGTTGCTCACTTCAGCATCTAAATATTGAGGTTTATTAGTGGATTCTGACTGGTTGATGATTTAAGGCTGGCATGTACATATGAGTGTCATCTCTGTAAAGAATTTATTAGTAGTCTATCATAAGTGGAGAAGCAATCTGGTGTCGTGTTTGGATACTTATGAGATATTATTAAAGGAGAAGCTTTGATACCTCAAGTTGATCTAGTTTCGTTATTGATGACCTGAAGTTGCATCCAGTGGAGTAGCAAAAATTTCTTCCATCCATCATTCCGGAGCAAGAATGACAGTAACTTCTGCTGATACAAGAAAGTTGGAGTTTTTGCATGAATTGCTGAAACGTGAAGAATTCTTTGCTTCAGGATGCTTCCTGTATATTTATGTAAGTTAACTCATGCCATTTAGTTCAGCATATAATCAATAAAATGAAGCAGTATATTCTGCCTTCAGTTTTTCATTTTGCATGCAATTAATCAAGAGTGGTTAATGAAAAACTAATATAGAGGTATTTTTTTTACCAGAGTTAATTCAAATAAGTTGGTTTGATTTTAGACCAGCTGAGCCATTTTATCAATCTTAAATATCTTGTTTATGTCAGTGGCTGGCTATATGAAATCTTGGAACAAACTGATTTAGGTACTAATTATTTTAGTAGTAGATTTTCAGGTGTCTGGCCAGATACACTGAATTACACTAGTCAAAAAAGTATTACTGCTTTATGTTGTTATCTTTGATACCCAATGTCATGACCCTAGGGTTTAGCTAGGGTCTAGGAAGGAATTGGGAAGAATTTGAGAGAGAAACGGAGAAGAATTGGAGGGAGATATAGAGCATAAATCAAGAGAAATGAGGGAGAACAAGGAAGAATGAGAAAGTAAGGAGGGAAAATATGAATTTACTATATTCTTCATCATACATTTCTCTACATACTAAGGCCTATTTATAGGCCGTTCAACTGGAAGTAGAGTCTAGGAACAGCACCCATGTGCACTACAACAGAACTAACAGCATTTCCTAACCAACAATGTAACTAATTACAACTTTGTCCCTATAATACCCCTTGTCACGACCCCAAGAATATATTAGCAATATATGTCATGTGTTTTCCTTATTAGTTGCATTTTCTGTTATTGTTAGCATCTTCAATTGTAAGCCTATAAATAGGCTTGAGTAGTTAGAGGAAGCTAGCTTAATGAATGATTTGAATTCTCTCATTTTCCCTCTCCCAATTCTCCTAGTTCTCTATTCCGTCTTTCTCTCTTCTTCCTCAATTCTGTCCGTTCTGTTCTTTCCTTCCCATCTGCCCTATCTTCCTTTAGTTCTTACCAAATTCCTTCCTAGACCCTAGGCAAATCCTAGGGTCGTAACATCTTTGATTGTGAAACCCTGCATAAATTGGGCTTCTTTAGGTTAGGATGTCTACCCTCCTGTATCCCTCCCTCCCAAACAAAAGACAGGGTGATATTGGCCATTCTCTCTCCTCGGTCATAGTCCATTTCAAAAAGGTAAGTAATGAGCTGATTTGTCTATATGTAAGTGACTACTAGGTTAAGTAACAGCTAGGTTGGGGAAATTGCTGTGCTTCTGAATGGTAATCCCCTATTATAGTTCATTTTAGAAGTTTTTGTTTACTTCAACTACCCTTCACATTTTAATCTTGGAGAACTTGTAAATGATTTCATCCCACTTGAGGAACTTATTAGTTTTAAAAAACAAAACTTAGGATTTTAAACTTCTTTTTTTTTTTTTTTTTCCTTTTTGGTAAGATGATGTTTCGTGTAAATTATCTAAATTACAACTGAAGTAACTTCACTAATCTGTTGAGATTTGATTCACAGGTGTTCTATGACAAGTATGTGACTGTCTACTCAAAGGGTTTTAAACTTGAACCAATTATGTACACAAAAGTTGTTGACTCATATCTACATTTTCATGGTTATCACTTTCAGGGTTTTGAATTTGGACATTGAAACCAAGACTTCTTGTATTTACATTAAGGGTCACATGCATATGGGACAGGTTATATTGTATTAACATATCAGGTTGTTCAGGGTCATGGTGAAGCTCCTCTTCGGCAATTAACTCTTTAGTACTGATTTCCTATTGAGGGCAGGCAGTAGTTGACATTGAACTGCTCGCAACACGAATTAATGCTCGGTTGCAAAAAGGCCAGTCGGAGAATAATTGAGGGACACAATATGTTGTGTAAACATGAATCCTTTTTGGGGAATGTGGATTAGAACCTTCATCAACCTGCTCAGATGATGGTGAGATCTGTGCCATATACTTGGAGAGTGCATGTACAATAGCTGCTGAAGGTCAGTTTTTTTTTTTTTTTCCCCCCTGCATGTGAACTTCCTATTGTTTTTAAGCTGTGTCAAGGGAACTAATATCTGGCTGCATGATGTAATTTGTGCACATCAACTTTTTCTGTAATGTAACTCAAACTTACAGATAATTGATGCATTATATTTCTAATAACATGTTTTGTATGTCATTTGCTCACTATTCTTGTGCCTTTCAGCAGCAGATATTTAATGGAAACTGTATTGGTTGTTTTTTTCTTTATATCTTTTGTCATTTAGAATTAGGAAATTTTAGGATGGGCAAGCAATCACACAGCCTGATGAGTAGGGTTGTCCATGAGAACAGGGCCTTGTTTTGGTCACAGGGTGGATGGAAGGGTTGGCTTTGGCACGCTGATGTAGAAACACATTTCTGTTGTTTTGTAGCTAGTTGGAGATGTTTATGTTTGTTTCTAGATTTCTCATATATCTGATTCTAAAATGTTAGCTTCTTTGTGAGTAGAAGATTATGGGGTTGAGTTGTGAAAACATTCTCTTTACAAAAAAGTGAGGGAAATGCTGCATACAAATACGAACTTCCTCCAACCCTTACAAAATGGGACATGCTATCAATATTCTGGGGACATGCTACAAGTCTAGAGGGTGCTTTCTCTCCTAAAATGATGTCTGATGTCATAATTAGATAGAAGATCTAACACACACTGTATTTAGGCTATCAATCAACTTAAAAAAGCTTCTCTCGTTATAATCTCCTTGAATTATTATCAGTCATTTTGTTCTCCTCACTTGGACACACAATTTCTTAGACGATTGCCATACCCAGTTTCTTCTTCTATTTTATTTTTTTTTCCTTGTCAAAGTATTTCCATCGTTGTGTATCTTTTCCTCTTGTTCTTCGTACATCTATTCTAAACCAAGCCACGCCTTGCTAATGATTATTGCTCTTGTCATGTACTACTATCATCATTTATTTTTGAGTACCTTGAACATATCATGGAGCATCCACTTGCAAGTGATTTCTTGTTCTGCCATATGTCTCTCTCTCTCTCTCTCTCTCGTTGCATTTTTGTCCACATATCATCATGTTAGAAGAGTCTCCACCAAATTTTTGTTAATTTTCCTCCATCTTGCATTCCATTCACTCTCCTCATAGAACTCTCATTGCTCCTCTTCTAACATGATGATATGTGGACAAAATGCAACGAGAGAGAGAGAGAGAGAGAGAGAGATTGTCCGCATATCATCATGTTAGAAGAGGAGCAATGAGAGTTCTATGAGGAATGCAAGATGGAGGAAAATTAACAAAAACTTGGTGGAGACTCTTACTGTGCGGTGAGAGGAAGAATCAGGAAAAACAAATGCAAAAATTGAGCAAAGTAGCACAAGATCAAATCTGGAATGAAAATCTCAAAATCAGGGTTTAAGAAAACGTCAACAGTTGGGTTAGAGTAAAATAATTGCCTACAAAACATGTCTTAGAAGGTTATTCATATTAGAGTTATAGTGATAATTAAATCCTAGTCCATGATCGATCACAAAGGAATCCATCTATTTTAAAAGTGACAATACTAGTCACATGACTAATTAAAACTAACATACTAAATTTTTTTCCAAAACCTAAGAACTTAAATGCTAACCATAACTAAATAAATAAAAAAAATCAAAACACCAATAAACAAAGAATCTACTCCTGTATCACTTAGATATAATATGAATAATAAGGATCTTATAAAATATAAGATTATAAATAAAAATGACTGACAAACAAGAATTATTTAACCGACCCAAGCAATGGGCCAAGACTTGATCACCATAACTAACATAATCACCAACTGGTATGCTATATTTTCGCTTCATTACACTATTATTTTCTATCCGCATGTCTTGGGAACTTCACCTTTTCTTCTTCTTCTTCTTCTGCTTTTTCATTTAATACTTTATTTCAAATATTTCGTTGGACGTCTTTTTCAATATCCCCCTGATGGTTGATAGACGTGAAATAATATAAAATGGTCTCCTCTTTCCCAGATACTTAACTTTTGACTTCACTTTCGGTCTCTTTTGATTCTCCTCCATTTTATTTTTATTGTAATTTACATTTGCTTTAAAGCTGTTTATACCCCATTCCTTCTTCAACCACAAGACTTGTCCGGTATTATGATCTGTTGATCAATGATCATCATCCATTGCCAGGCCCAGCATCTCCAGCGATGGCTGTTACTGCAAATAACAGAGCAGGCTCAATAAATTGAAGCATCAAACTTCAAAACTCTTCCTCTGTCAGGTGTCTACTGCCGATTTTAGTTGCTTTTGCCCCTTTTGTCTTCATGTTACCCTTGTCTTCTTTCCAAGGCCCCTAACTTGTTTTCTCCTCAATGCTGCAAAGGATTTGGCATCCGGATCGGGTGTCTTCTAGTTCTCCCGTGCTTATACTTTAATATTTTGCTCCATACAGTACCACTTTCTTGAATTTAAATTTGTTAGTGCAAAGGAAAGATGGTTAGACATTAGGATCTAGAGCATAAAATATCATGTTCGCAAGTTTCCTTCATTTTGTTGTTAGGGAGATTAATTCTTACCTTAGTTTTGTTGATGCATATTGCTTTTGTTTCAGTTGCAGCATCTGTTGTAGTCGATTATGCATTTCCTTTAATTGTTAAATCTGGGACTAATTTGATACTCTGTTGCTATGCACTTCAAAACTCCCCTCTCCCTCCCCTCCCCATGAGGCCATGACATGATATGAGTCTAAAACTCCATCTAGCTGGTTTCTCATGCTTGGAGTATGGTGTGTTTGTGCATCTTTCATTGATGTTTATTTTCTTGTAAATAGATGTTTATATTAGTCGATTTTCATATGGGAAACTTCCAATAGAGATCTTCTAAGAACAGTTTTATCCTAAAACTTCTAAAAAGACATTGAAATGGTAGTAGGCAGGTACAATTTATGTTTCATGGAGGAAGGAATTACCAACGAAAACAAATCGGTAAACAGAATAATTAAAAGTAGATTGATGAAAAAAATATTAAGAAATAAAAATAAATGGTGTACAATAAAATTAATAATAAAATAAATACTTAAAACAAGATAATTAAAATTAAATTCCATCACTAGTTAACAAATCAATTTAAATCTTTATAAACATTAAATGAAGACACTAACTCACAATTGTTTTGAGCCTTTTTTTTTTAAATTAAAGTCGTGGAATATCCAAGTATATGTTCAATTTAGTGACTAATTTGAAATTTTGTTGATTAAGCAAGCCAGGATGAATTAGGAAATGAGTTATATATATATATATGTGTGTGTGTGTGTGTAGTAGATTGCTGTAGGCCGTGATACCTAAATGAGGTGCATCCCTACCAATAAAGATCCTTAAAATTGACCCTATGAAAAGTGTGGTACGCCACCTGCAAATCCTGGAATTCACTCCTCAGTAAATAGTACATAACATACGGGTAAAAGACTATTATGCACTTCGTATAGAGTGTGATTTTGTTCACCCCTTAACTGGGTGATCATCACGCTTTTGAGGGTAAAAAATAATGAAACGGTTGGTCTGTTATTTGATTGTCGTTTTGTTATTTTTCACCTTCAAAATACTAAGGGTAATGGTTACCCGTTAAAGGGTGAACAAAATCGCACTCATTTGTATATACTTTTTGGTTAAAAAATTAGAGTCAACCAAACCCAAAAAAATTATAGTGACCCCTTCCAGAGGGTAAAATTAATAAGTCTAATCTCGTGCAAAATTCATATAAGGATGGCACTTAATTAAAGTAATACAGCAATCGTTACTTCTCGTAGTTATATATGAATTACTCTAATCTTGTGTACTTTTCATAACTACGAATTACTCTAATCTTGTGTACTTTTCTCTTCGATATAAAATTTATAGTTCACTATTTATCACAAGTACTGTGAAAGAAAATATCCTTAAAGAAGTGAAAGGACGCCAAATCCAATCACATCATAGCTAGTAATACGGTACGTAGTATCACACCATAGAGACTGCCACAATCTTTGAACAATCAGATATTTTATATATGCTCCCTTTCAGATGAAGACTTCTACTCTCCATGCATGGGAGATGCATGCATCTGCATGAAAACGAAATCGATCGATCCCAGCTGCTTGCTTCGTCTGAACTTTCTTTCTTTTCTCATCGTCTTCTCGCAGCGGTTTCTCTCTGCGCATTGAAATAAACAGCAGCAACAGGCAGGCCGAGGCCATTGTCTTCAGAGAATTTCCTGGTGTTGAAATGGTCTCTGGAAGCCGGCGGTTCCTTCACCGTTTGTCTCGCTCTCTGCTTGAACAGGATGAACACGTATCGGTGGATTCCGATCAACGGCTTTGGCGTCTCGTAGCTCACTATCTCTCTTCCTGTAATTAATTACCCATTTGAATACGTATACATGCATGTATGTATGTAGTTATTGTTTGAAGCTCAGAATTACTATGAATTAACAAACAAACTCACCGAAGGAAGCATCAGTGGTACCAGGAATGTCTGTGACCATCCTGAAACATACAAAGAGTCTTTTTGGGTACATTAATTTAGGGTTCCAAAGATATTACAATGTGTATATATATATGTATATATGCAGTCTTTGTATATATGCATTTTTCGTTTAAAAAGTGTTACATAATGGCACTAAAATTTTGCAATTGTGCTTTCAACGGGTTTTTCTATTTTCCCATATCCTATACAACATTAACGGAAAATAGAAGTGTATAAATAATATCGGTTTTCCATGTACATAAAAATTTGGATAATGCTATACATAAAAATAGCAAAAATTTAATTTGTACCAAATTAACTTGCAGAAACTATGTAAAAATGTTTCTGTGGGTACGACATAGTTAAGTTGGTTGACGAAACAAACCAGTGGAGATGCTCCCTGAGGTAGGGATCACTAGGGCTTGGAGCATCTGGGTCCGTCATGATCTTTAAACCAAAAACACACCAATGTTAATTACACACACACAGATATATAGGCAGTTGAGAGGGAGAGAATGTTGAGTTAAATTATGAGTACCAGTGTATAAGCAGTCCTCAAGTCTTCACCCCCAACGTCTACTCGAGGCCTAGCCGTGATGAGAGAAGGCATGAGCTCATGACCATTGGAGACCTGCTGCTTGTTGGAACTGTAACTGACCTTCATTCTCACACTTGGAGTGAAACTATCAATTACTTCTCCTACGACTCTCCCCACAGCCAGGGGCTCAATGCTGAGCCTTGCCATCAACAGAGAGAGAGAGAGAGAGAGAGAGAGAGAGAGAGAGAGAGAGGGTTTGGAAATGAATGCAATGAGGTGTTGCAGAATGCTAAGGCGGGGTTTTATAGAGAAGAAATTAGGAAGGGGCGGGCGTTAAGGGCTTGGCTTAAATAATTAGAAGCATAAAAGGAGGAGGAGGAGATTGGGCAGGGGCTTGGTCATGGCATGAAATGGCAAATGATTTTCCAAACATATATGGAAACATGTTTGAAAAGCATTCAAGCATATGCCGTTTTCTTCAGATTCAAAAGGGAAACTATTACTACTGTTTTAATTTGTATATACTAATTAATTCATTATTATTATGCCAATGCCAATATATATGTCTTTCGCCTATTGGCTGCATGCATGAGAATGAAGAATCCAACTTTCTACAGTTTAATTTAATATAATATCTTTGTGTGTGGAAATGGGAATTAATTCAGCTTTTAAGGTGCTCTTTTCTTGCATGCAGCACTCTAATAAATACAGCTGCTTTTCGACTTTGAAATGAAAAAAATATCTTATCCAGACGAACCCCAACTTAAATAATTGTATGTATTTAATGAATTAATATATATGCTTCGAATTGTAAATTAACCAAATCATTACACAAAATCCACTTATTCTATCAAAATAACCGCCCGTCAAATGATTTCCCTTTCAAAGTGATTCAACAACATTTTCTGTGATTAAAATGATTCACGTTTCGTTCAATAAATTTGGCTTTTTTTTATTTAGATATATTATTATATAAGTAAATATCATATCTTGATATATATTAGACTTCTCCTGTTTTGCTGGCCATGTAAATCTATCTGCCTTCTTATCAAATGGCCTTTGTCATTTCTTTGCCCTTGACTACTGTGCTGCAACTCACGTCATTTCATCACCACTAGCCATGCCATTCATGCCACACTTTGGTATTCCCTTAGTTTCTATCCACTACATAATTAGTTTAAATGTGGTATAGTAATTATAGGTGGAGAGTGTGACATGAATATATATATATATATATAAGTAATGTTGTGTCGCTCTTGAATTAATGAAAAATAATTAATACTTAAGCTTGCTTCTGCTTAAGTATATATTTATATATATATGCTTTAGTGTTTATTAAGGCTATTAGTCATGAGTGGTGATATTAACACAGCAAAGTGTTTGAAATGGCAAAAGGACTCAAATTCAAGACCAGTGAGGGTACAGTGATTGAAGATAAGAGTCTTTTAGATTTGGATATTTTTATCTTTTCAAAAATCTTAATTGTGTTTAGCAGTAATTTGACGTACGTAAAACATCATCATCCTATAAGAACAACTAAAGTTAACCAAGTTAATTATGTATCAGTAGTATCACCTCCGTTGAGAGCCAATTAAAGCTTAGATAGGTTAGGAGAGATAGTGAGCATAAAAGAGAAAAATGAAAGCTCACAAAATTAAGTAAGCTTACAAGTTACATCCATCTTCCGAGACAATCTGTAGTGGCCAACAATTAATGTCAAGTAGCCTCTATAATTATATATATATATATATATATGTTCTTATATTAGGTGGGGGTCCTCTTTCTTCTATATATATCTCCAAATTATACACATAAAAGCACAACTTTTGAGAGAGAGACAATAACCCAAACAACATGAGTGGACGCAGCCATTCGTTCGATGGTCAGAACGAATGATACGCAAAGCCAACCTCTCCTCAGAAGACACGTCCTTGAGTTTGAAAAAGTAACAGGTACATACACACACGCACATATATATGACTGGAAGGCTTTTTCAATATTCGGGGATTAAGATTGTGGATGCTCCAATACGTGGTGATCAATGATCGATCATCGGCATAATTTAAGGGGGAGGCCTGCTTTTGCCTTTAGACGACACAGAGATTCGGAAGTCGGCATCTTTTCAGTCAACTTAGCCATGTGTCTTCCTCCTGGGTGTATAAAGTACATTAAGCCACCAGTGTTTGGGTTTGTAGCGTTTCAGTTCTAGAGTCATATACTTTTACTAGTCTCTGCAAAGTCATTTCTCTTCAATCCTTCTTGCTGATGTTGTGGCCTAAGATTTGTTTTTGAGGCTGTAGTTTCACACTATAGGGTGATTGTTTATTTTAACATCGGAATTGAGGCAACTGCAATTTGTATGGGATGTGTATATAACTAATTATATATCATTAGGGCCATAACCTAATTGTGGCATTACAGTTAGGCATGAATAAATATCTTTGAATTTGAGTTTCTGTCACTGCCCCTAGGCTTGATTGGTTATTCACTCAAAGATTATTTTTGAGTTATCTTACTGTTAAAATGTAATAAGAGTATTCTTAATCTCTCTAATGACATATCAATGCAACAGCAGAAAGGTTATTGACTTTACTGATTCTAACCTTGTAAGACAAAAGGGACTTTTGGCTGCTCTTTTCGTGTGTCTATACACAGTGGCAGAGCCAAGAACAAATTTTAGTTTTAGTCCGGATCAAAGTATAATTTTAATCCTAACTAAATTATAAAAATTATAATTATTTATACTAATATATATAAAAAATAAAAAAAATAAAAAGCCAGCTGGCCAGAACGTGGCTCCCGCCACTGTCTATGCATCAGTAATACTCATAAAATTACAAGTATTTTTTGAATATTTAACAATATTTTTTATGAAATTACCAGCTACTTTTTTAAAATTATAAATACTAAAAATTAAAAGTGTTTCTGGTTTTTGAAAATTATAAATGTTTTAAATAGTAAAAAGTATTTATTTTTTAAAAACTATAAACACTTTTTACACTTAGCAATAATGTTTATAATTTTTGAAAAATAGTTGATAATTTTTGAAGTGTTGTTGTCAACTAGATTGCACAGAAAAGAAAAGGAAAAAATTATATTTTTTTTAAAAAGTAAGAAACAAAAAAGTGAGGTAAACTGTAAAATTAAAAAATATAATTTTTTTATAAATATAATTTTTAATATATAAAATTATAAAAAATACTTTAAACATAAATAATAAACATAAGTTTCATAATGCATTTAAACAAACATAAAAACACCATTTGTAGCAATTTCCACAAGAAAAAGTAAAAAAAATTAAGAAGCAGGAACAATATTCTGCAGGAAAAATTATTATCCTCTCAATCACCACCAAATATTCAAACTTTAGATCTTAACATTACAAAAAAAATTGATATTTTGTGACCATTTTTAAAATTGTTGCAAAATATGGTATTTTGCGACACTTTATAAACCATCGTAAAATTTAAAAATTTTAAATTTTAAAATTACATTTTGCAACAATTTTTAAAAAATTATCTAAATTTAGAAAATAATTTAATAATTAAAAAATAAAATAAAATTAACATTTGTTATGATTTTGAAGAACTGCTGTAAAATTTATTAAAAAATTAAATTTTGCTAGGATTTTTGAAAAATTATTGCAAAATTTAAAAAAATAATTTAATAATTAAAAAATTAAATTAAATTAATTTTGTATAACCATCGTTAAATTTATTAAAAAATAAATTTTATTAATTTAATAATTAAAAAATAAAATAAAATTAATATTTGTGATAATTTTAAAGAACCATCGTAAAATTTTAAAAAATAAACTAATATTTATATTAAAAATATATAAAATTTTGATAATTTATAAAAAGAAATTTTAAAAAAATATGTTAAACTTTTCCTTTTATTTTTTAATTAATTAATTAATTTTATTTTTTTCAATTAATTTATTTTTAATTTATTCTATTATTCTTTTAAAAATATATATTTAATTTAATCAATTAATTTATTTTTAATTTATATTAAAAAATATAAAATATAATTATAAAAAATAATAGTTAGATTAATATATAATTAATATGCGCGAGTATATAACAAGGAGGCTTCTCATATTTGCTAGCTTTGCGCGCGCATACAAAAGGTCTTGGGATCAAAATTGGGAAGGGGAAGGCAGTTGGAATAATATTCCAGTATTGCCACGTGCTGCGCAGGGCAGCCAGGCCAGCACGCATGATCGAAAACAATTTTTTTAGCAACGATTCTGAAACCGTCGCTAAATATTATTCTAGCTACTACTAAAATTTGATTTTTTTTATAGTGTTAGATGATAACTAAATTTTGATATATATATATATATATGTGTGTGTGTGTGTGTGTGTGATGTATTCATAGACACTTCCAAATTGTAGCAGTACATTGTCAATAAAATCATGAATAGCAAAGCAATCCATATCTAGAAACACACTAACTCAAACACAGAGCTTAGAGAGAAAGAGACACTAATATCCTCATGGGCGTAGCACGATTGGTTCTCAGGTAACAGATTGCACTAAAGAATGCAAGTTCGAATCATGGCAGCCGCAGTGTGAGAGTTTCACTCTCCTATAGGGGTGGCTCCTTGTGGGCACCATGTACTGTGCCTCCTACCTAGTACGTTGCCGTGTATCGTGATTAATTCCTCTCACGTGCGTGGACAGTGTGTCCCTTAAGGTGAGGGATTTCACCTTTTGCACCCAAGAGAAAGAAACTCTAACAACCAGCAAATGTTAAATGAAGAGAAAGAGAAATGGAGATGAAGGGTTACTTAGAGAAAGAACAATTGGTGGTGAAGGCAAAGGAAAGACCAGTGGCGGTTCAATCTTTGGGATTCACAATTGATAGAGGGGTAATCTTTGGCCAACGAAATAGAACTGAAAGCGAGGGAACGTCGACGAGAATCGGAAATAAGGGAACTACAGCAAGGGAGCACCGAAGTAGTAAGAGGGGACTTCACGATTTAGAGGGCTAGAAGTTGAAGAAGAAAGTAGACTAAAAAAGAGGGTAGAATAAGATTGGTCGTCGAGACTTATGCCCAAGCTAGGCGGTAATGGTTGGAAATGTGTTTCGGCAAATTTATACAATTTGTGAAACAACCTGAAACTTTTTGCTTATTACAGAAATACCTCGAAAAACATTTCATACCATTTTTTCCATTTTCAAAATGGAAAATAGTTCGAAAACACTGAAATAGAAATAAAGTCTCCAAGCTGTTTTTGTGCTTTACAGGTTGTCAAGATTTAACAATAAATTTGTCGCCTGAGTCTACAATAAAGAAAATAGTCAGAGAACGTGAACAGATTCTCACATATTTATTTATAGACAGGGCCAACCCAACCCTTAAACCATATATGTCATGGCCTTAGGCCTCCAAAATTACAAGGCCTCAAATTTTAAAAATTTGTAATATTTATGTATATATATATTTTAGTAATTAATATTTTATTAAAAAATTAAATACAAAACATTTTAATTTTTTTTAATTTCCCTTCACCATTTTTCAATTCTTAACTGTTGCTGTGGTGTTCTCAAATCTCAATATTTCATAAAACTCACATATTTATAGAATGAAAAGTTGCTCATTATTGGTGAATTTTATTTTTTTAATGCTATCTGTTTAATGTTTTGTTTTATTTTTTTCTATAAAATAATTATAAATATATAATTTTTTACTCGCACTAAACTTCTTAGAATTTCAAGAAAAATTAGTTTTGTTTTTCTTTGTTTATTATTATAAGTTGTTTGGCTTTTTTTTCTTATCTCTGAGATATTATATTTTAGTTAAAAATTTATTATTATTAAGAGATTATTATATTTTATAGTTGATTGAATTTTAATTTTTTATTTATTTAATAAAATAATAAAATATTTATATAAAAAAGTGTATTATTTATTTTTTTATAAAAAAATTAATACTCGAAGGCCTTAACAAATTCTTTGGCTTAAAACCCCAATTTTGTTGGGCCGACTCGATTTATAACGGGGCATAAAGTAATTCTAAATCCCCTGTGATTGAGATTTTCTTAATTGATATTTATCTAAGATTCTGATATCTTATCAGAATCAAAATACTTTACGGATAATATTTATCTTAACATTATGAAATTCGTTAGGATTAGAATTCGTATTAATAATATTTATTCTGATATTCCAAGATCTCATTAAAATTAAAATTCTTTAAGAATAATTTTCATCTTTTTTGCTCGACCGTAGGAGGGATTTATGGACGAGGGAATTATCAACTTTGCATGTTGCATAGGACCCTGTCTACAAAAAAATTTACACTTTTTTAACTCAAAAAGTTACTTTGAATTTTAATTTTTTTTATCTTTTAATGAATTTTTATTTATAACACAAGAAGAAGAAATATTGTTAGTTCTTTAAAAAATTATTTATAATTTTGTGTCAAAATACTGTGTATAAATAGCATTAATTTGTGTGTAGGCTAGTATACAAGAGTGAGTAGTGTTCTTCGGATGGCTTGCTAACGAGAATAATAATAATATAATGGAAAGAGAACTTGCTTTGCACTTGGCTCCACCGAGTTGTGGCGGGTTTCGCCATTACCATAGTATATATTAGATACAAATCTTTTGTCATAACTTTTAGATTTTCTTTAATTTTTGGTAAGTAACGTTACATAGAATAATAAATCTAAATATATGATAAAATAAGTAAATAACTGTACCTGCAAAACATGAATATTTTTAATTATTGATAATAGAATTCTTTTCTCAGATACCATTATAATTAGGCTGTCATCCAAAATATATATATATATATACTAATACTACGCTTGGAACTATAATTTGTGGAAGAAAAATAAAGAAAAAAGGTATGGTTCTCATAAATGATATATCATTGTCCTCTCCAATCCATTCTACTAAAACAAAATATTGCTCTTCTTGAGGGTAGTCTAAATTACATGAGTAGAGACATCAATTCATTCCCTCGTCATGTCGGCCCGGTAGCACAATTGTTGGCTTATTGGGCTGCCAGGGGCTGAGAGTCGAAGAAAAACAAAAGCCTAGAGAAAACAGAACAAATTCTAGAAAGAAAATGTGCCCGTAATTTGACAAAAACAAAAGTATTAGAACATATTAAGATAGAACGCATCATTTATGGTGGCGTCTCATCATTATCATACACACCATGGAGATAATTCAAAGGACTAGCAACTTCTTATGACCGGACCAACGACAATAATAATGCTTTTTTTTTTTTTTTAAATATATTTTTTCCTGTGACTAAAAGGAAAAGGATAAAAAGTGCAAGAAACTTCCTGAAACTGGTTCCAACCACGAAAAGGTTCCCGAGACACGTGACAGATTCGGCACGTGCCGCTCCTCTTGCGGCCGCATCCTACACCTGCCTGCCTGATCAACGAAGAATCTACTCTAGATCTCCCCCCCATCGCAGCCACTCAATTACATACTCTCTGATTCGTCCGGTGGCACTGTCTTAGCCATGACGTCGCTTGATCAGCACCGCCGTCCCTATGATCCAACGGTTCCGATTTTACCTCCGCCCCACCCAGTTGCAGCTGCAGCTCTTCTTCCTGCTCCACCGCCTCACCGTCGCCTACCCTACACCGTTTCGCGCCTATCGGAATACCGAAAAGTCTTGCACTCGTGTCGTCCTCCAGTTTCGCCTGATCTTTAACGCCGGTTCTTTCACTGGATTGAATCGACGGTAACAAATCGAGCGGCCTCAACGATGGAAGAGCGATCTGCGGCCGGTGATTGGCGTAGTTTGACATCAGAGTATAGATGCTGTTGCACAAACTCTTCATCTGACTCAACTCTTGGTTGAGTTGGATGTTCTCTTTCCTTAGCCTCTCGTTCTCGTCCATAAGCTCGACGGTACTACCAGAAGTCTGTTGGCACAGCATCGGCGGCGATGAGTTCGGCGAAATGACTTGTTCCTCGCCAGAATTTGATGGCGACCCCGTCCCTTGCAGCGGTGCAGCCGCAGCCGCCGCCGCCATCAAGGCGATTGGCGCCGCTGCAGCAGGCGGTGTAACTTTTCGTCGCTGTATGTCGCAGAGAAGTCTCTTTTCACCTCTGCGGAAGCATTCGTTCGAAAATTCCCAGCGATCAGGTACAATTTTCCGAAACCCCTAGGAATCCAGAACAAGACGAGCAAAATTTCAGAAATGACATGAAATTTCAGAGCAAGAAGATTTCAATCAGATCATGATAATCAGAATGAGGCTCACATAGGTGTTGAGTTGACGGACAAAACTGGAGAAATTGTTGTGTTTGAAATACTTGGGAAGCAGATCCCTGGCGAACTCGGCGGGATTCCAGACGATGAAGGTAGATCCGTCTTCGTTCCACGAGATCACGTCGTCGATGTTGCGGTCATCGACAAGCTGGTAGGTTTTGGTAAGAAACGGCGTCGGAAGAGACCTCGGCGCATCGCCCAACGCCGTTGATTCTCCGGCGTTCTGCTCCCCCGGAGGTGGAGCCATCTCCGTCACCTAACCGGCACCAAAATTCCATCAAATCAATCCAAAAACAAGAAAAATATCTAACCTTTAAACAAAAATTAATTGACATCACCAAAACCAAAAGAGCACGAATCGAAACAAAGTCAAACCTAATCCACCAATTTGTAGCTGAAAGGAGATCGCAGGAGAGCAGATCTGGTAGGAAAAGGAAGGGGGGGGGGGGGGGGGGGAGAGAGAGAGAGAGAGAGAGAGAGGAGAGGAGAGAGAGAGAGAAGCGTCGTACGAAGAAGAGTGCGTGCGTTTTCAGGCAATTCTAGAAGGTTCCTGTTGGGTGGTAGACATGTAGGGGAGGGAGGGACGGATGGGGGAATTTCAAAGAAAGAAAGGAAAGCAGAACGGAAAGGAAGGAAAGAACGAGAAACTACGTTACATCTTTTCGAGAAGTTTCCTGCGAGGGCTGAGTCATACGTGTCACTTTGATCAAATTGATCCATTCCTTCCAGGTCATTTATTTTTGTTGCTACTAAATCTGGCAATCGAAACTGTCGTGATAACAATTGTGAAATAAGCGAGGAAGATCATCTAATTTGTGTTTTCGGGGCCTTCCCCTTCGGGAGTTCTCAATTGCAAAATGACCCTTTTATCTTTGATAATTACACATTCTTGACTCTTCCCACCGAAATCGTCTAATATGGCAGGAATTCAACATCGTCACAATCTTTACTTGTTCTAATTTTTTTTCCACACCTTGGCTTAATTAGTCTAACACTTTGATTTGTGAGTCATTTTCTTCTTCTTCTTCTTCTTATTATTATTATATTTCAAGTGTGCGTGCATCTATATATTAGAGGGATGGTCGTGTGCCAGTGTTATACAATTATGCGCAAAAAAAAATGTACATAATTTTAAATGAAAATTTATTTTTAAAAAGATATTGCAATTTAATTTTTAATTTTTTAACAAATAGCTTTTACTTGAAGATGGTTCTAACTAATTAAGCACATTCAGGGCAGCATAATTTTTTTTTATTATTGCTTTATTTCTTTAAATAAGTTATTACTTTATTTTGTTTAGTAGTTATTTTAAAATGAGGCTTGCCCAAATTCCTGCCTCTCTCGCTGTTGGGTGCAGCGATAAAATTAATTTTATTTGTTGTAATTTGAAAGTCATAAATTTAAACATAAAAATAACTAACTTTTTTTATTTTCTTTAGGCAAGATATGTAAAGACATTTTGAAAAATAGAAAATTGTTATTTCTTTGTTGCTGTCTTGATATACTATATGTTTAGGGTTAATGGCTCAAGAACAAAAAAGATTAGTCAGAAAAACTTGAACAAAATGGGACAGCAACACACACACAATCAATGCAGAGTTTAACATGTTCGGATTCAAATAAAATCCTACTCACGGCAGGAGTTATACCCCTAGTCAATCCACTATGAAATTTAGAAAGAAAAGTTTACAAAAACACTTCAAGAATCCTTACCAATTACATCGAGTACACGACTCTTACCGAGTCAAAAACTAGCACTCAACTTACCTCTTTCTTGCTTTTAATTTTAGTGATTCACACTTAGCAATAGTAGGTCACGAACTTTGGTTGCAGCGCGTCTTTCTTTTCTTCTCTTGCTGTGTGTTATATCTCTGCATGTTCTGCCTTCATATGTATAGAAGGAATAGGCGATGGAAGAAAGGAATTAAAATTAGTTAGGATATTTAGAAAAACAGCTAGGCAATAAGAACCGGCCACTTGGAGCTGCAGTCTCCAATGGCCATAAGACCTTTTATAACTAATTTTGAGTCACCTAAATTAACAAAATTCTACGTTGACTCAAAATTTAACAGTGGATATGACTAAGGATCCTACATTACACCATTGCTAAGTTGGCCGGACATTAAGGGTCTCTAAAGCTAGCTCAAGCTTAGGAGCTGGAATTGGCTTAGTGAGCATATTTGCAGGGTTGATTTTAGTTGGGATTTTCTCAACTTTAACCTATTGTTTTGCTAAAATATCTCTCACAAAATGAAGTCTTATTCCTGTATGTTTAGTCATCTCATGAAATGCATTATTCTTAGAGAGGTGTATAGCACTTTGTGAATCACTAAATACTTTAGGAATCTGCTTAGCCAACCATAGCTCTTGTGTAATCCCCTATAGCCAAATGGCTTCTTTAATGGCCTTTGTTAAGGCCTCATACTCAGCCTCTGTTGTGGAAATGAAAACAATATGCTGGAGGTTAGACTTCTAACTTATCAAGTTTCTACCTAACTTATAGGCATAGCCTGGTAGGGATCTCATTTTTATCAAGATTAGTTGCATAATCCGAGTCACAAAACCCTTCTATGTAGCAACTTTCTTCACTATTTGACCTAAAGACTAGCCCCTTGTTAACTAAACCTTTTAGATACCTTAGGAGCCATTTAACAATGGTCCAATGCTCCTAAGAAGGCTTACTCATGAATCTGCTAACCAAGCTAACTCCATATGCTATGTCTGGATATGTGCCAATCATAGCATACATAAAGCTGCCTATTGCATTGGAATAGGGCACTTTCCTCATAAATTCTTCCTTAGACTTAGGTAACTCTCCTTTTACAACACTTAACCTAAAATAAGAAGGGATTGGAGTAGTTACCTGTTTACAATTGTTTATTTCACACAATAATCAAAATTACACATCTTAAAATTTTCTTTAAGCATAAACGCATCAAACCTTTTGTATCATTGCCTTGGAAATTGCTTGAGGCCATATAATGATCCCTGTAATAGGCAGATCATTTGTTCTTTATCTTTTTTCATAAAACCTATAGGCTGTAATAGATTTTATCTTCAAGATTGCCATAAAGGAATGCAATTTTAACATTTAACTGTTCCAACTTTAAATAATTTAGAGCTGCAATAACTAAAACTAATCTAATTGAGATATGTTTTATCATGGGAGAGAACGCCTGATGGTAATCAATTCTCTCAATTTGGGAGTAACCCTTAATAACCACCCTTGCTTTGAATCTAGATGGTTTTACCCCTGGTATGCCTAGTTTTCTTTTATAAATCCATTTGGAACCTATTACTTTTTGATCACTAGGTCTTTTTACTAAGATCCAAGTCTTGTTCTTATGAAGAGAATCCATCTCTTCCTTCATCGCCTTAAACTAGTGAGCCTTATCTTTGTTGTTACAAGCATTAGTATAGCTGCTAGGCTCATCTAATTCAATAGAATCTCTAATGTTCAAGGAATAAGCTATAATATTAACATGATCATACTTAGTTGGTGGCTTTGTTTGCCTCCTAACCCTATCATGAGACAATATATAATCCCTTAGGTCTTGTTCTTGATCAATAGGCATTTGAATATCAGGAGGGTTTTCAAGGTTATTATCATTAGGATAATAAGGAGAATTACTTATTCCAACATCTTGAGATGAAGAGCTGGAGGGATTAGGGCTGTTATGATAATTTTGATAGTTTGAATTTCCACCTAGAAGGTAGGTAGTTTATTTATTTCCATTTCAAATTAAAAATTATCAGTTTGTTGTTGGTGGTTTGATTTTAATTGATGAGACTTAAAGAATTCGAATCCATTAAAAATTACATCTCTACTTTTGACTACCTTTTGATCCTTGATAAGCTAAAACTTATAACCCTTGACTCCCTTAGGGTATCCTAGAAATACAATCTTTTTAGCTCTAGGATCGAGTTTCCTTTCCTTTTTATGAACATATCATATGCAACCAAAGGGTCTTAAATGGTCTATCTTGGGCAGCCTTCCTGTCCATAGGCTTTTTGGTGTTTTAAATTTAATGGATGAGATAGGGGTTCTGTTTATGAGATAGCAAGTTGTTGCCACAGCCTCAGTCCAAAATCTTTTAGGTAGACCTGATTTATTCAGTATACACCTAACTTGATCTAGAATAGTCATATTTATTCTCTCAGCAATGCCATTTTGCTGAAGAGTTTCATTGCATGTTCTATGCCTGAAAATACTTATTTCATTACAGAAATTTGTAAATTCATGATTGCAAAACTCTAAGCCATTATCAGTTCTTAGATTTTTAACTTCTCCCTTGTTTGATATTCTACTAAAGTTTTTCATTCTTTAAACTTCTCAAAAGCTTCACTTTTGTATTTAAGAAAATACACCCAAACCTTCGTAGAGAAATCATTAATAAAAGATATAAAATATTGTGCATTAGCCAGTAAGAAAGGAACACGAGGTGAACCCCATAGGTCAGAATGAATATATTCTAAAATATCACTGGTGCTATGGACTGAGGAGGTAAATTGTAATCTGTGTGACTTGCCTATAACACAGGTTTCACAAAGATCTAAGTTGCTTAATATTTTGGGGTCTAAAATACCTTGTTTTCCAAGCTCTAATAGACCTTTTATTCCTGTATGCCCTAATCTTTTATGCCATAATATAGTCTCATCCTTTAAGGAGTATGAGACAACAACATCCCCTAATATTGTTTTTTCTTGCAAGATATACAAACCCTGCTCACCAAGAACCCTTTCATTATCTTTAAAATCCCATTTTTAGATTTATAAGATCCTCCATTCAGGTCTAGCATATCTAAGGAGATTAAATTTCTTCTTAAATCAAGCACAAATCTTACATTATTTAGGGTTTTATAAAAGCCATCCCACATTTTAAATTTGATAGATCCTAAACTAATTATGCTACAAGTTTGATCATTACCCATTAGAACTTTGCCACTTTCAATTTCCTTAAAATCTAGAAGCTAATCTCTTCTAGGAGTCATATGAAAGGTGCAGCCAAAGTCTAAAATCCACTTATCTCTAGAACTTTTTGTTATGAGATGATCAGCCTTCCCCATTCTCATAACCATCTAATATATTTGCAACATCCAGTTTATCCATCCTATTTTCATAGCCTTTCTTCCTTGAAGAACAATTCTTCCTAAGGTGGCATTTCTTCTTGCAAAGCCAACAAGTCACTGTTCTAGAACTTTCCTTAGCTCTAGATTGAGATCTAGTCATGCTTTTACCTCTAAATTGCGATCTACAGTCAGATTTCCCTTTAACATGAGGGCTTATACCAAAATTTGATTTCTTGTCTTTCTTAACTTCAAGGTCTCTAGATCTTATGGCCACTAAGACATCCTCTAAAGAAAGAGAATCCTTACCATATTTAATTGTAGTATTCACGTCTTCATATGAATCTGGCAGAGAGTTTAACAGAAGGATTGCCTGATTTTTATCGGATATTTTCTCATCTATATTGGCTAACCCTATAGTGAAAACTTTAAAATCATCTAAGTTTTCTTTTAGGGTCTTTGAAGGATCCATCTTGAAGCCAAAAAGTTGTTTATTTAGATATATTTTATTCGAGAGAGATTTAGTCATATATAGGGATTCCAATTTAGTCCATACCTTGGCGATGATTTCTTCTTCATTTACCTGCCTGAGGACATTATTGGATAGCTTGAGGATCAACAAGCTAAAGGCCAATTCCTTCATGTCAAGTTTTTCTTGAGGGGGGTCAGAGTCATGGGTAGATCTTTGTCTTCTCCCAAAGCCTTTGCACATTGGTGTTGCATAAGAATGGCCTTTATCTTCTTGCACCACATGTTGAAGTCCCTTCTGCCATTGAACTGCTCCAATTCCATATTCGTTGATCCCATCTTCTTCTCTTTCTTGAATCTTTCTTGATCATCTTTGTCTCTAATTTGATGCAAGGCTTTGATACCACTTGTTATTTCTTTGTTGTTGTCTTGTTATATAGGGTTAATGGCTCAAGAACAAAAAAATTAGATAAAAAACATGAACAAAATAAGACAGCAACACACACACAATCAACATAGAGTTTAACGTGTTCAGATTTAAATAGAATCTTACTCATGGCAAGGGATACCCCTAGTCAATCCACTATAAAGTTTAGAAAGAAAGTTTACAGAAACTCCAAGAATCCTCACCAATTACATCAAGCACACAGCTCTTACCGAGTTAAAAACCAGCACTCAACTTACCTCTTTCTTACTCTTAGTGACTGACACTTAGCAATAGTAGGTCACGCACTTTGGTTGCAACGTTTCTCTCTTTTCTTCTCTTACTATGTGTTATATCTCCACATGTTCTAAATAATTCATAATGACGGCAACGTATTATTCTCATTATATTTTGATGTATTATTATAATCTGTATTTCATAAAATTCACAATTCACAGGGGTATAATATGTAATTTATTTCAATTTAAAAATAGTTATTTAATTACATTAATATCTCACCTTTTTATTGCATGTCTCGTCTCCTTTAATTTCATATCAAAAGGATAGTGATTTATATTCTAGAAAGAGAGATTGAGATTGTTGTGGGAGGGATAAAATTATAATTTCAATCTCTCGAACTACAATCTGAGTGTCCATGCATTTAGAATAATTTGATAATTAAATTAAAATGGGCTGTTTTATATCAAAATTAAATTGTACTGTTTAAATTAATTAATTAAATTATGTGATTCTGTTAGGTGTTAGTGTTGTTTCTCGACCTAGGAACGACACGGGTGGTTGAACTGTTGGCATCGGGAGCCTTGTCTGACCCGCTTTCTAATTTGGGTTGAAAATTTAATATTTTTATTTAATGCAAACTTTTACAATTATAAATTATTAATTATATTCTTTTTTATAAGCAAAATTATATCGCTTGAGATCTAACTAGTGTGGGGAAAAAATATTTAAATTCATTAATTATAATAAAATTCAAGTAATTAATTAATTCTGAAAAAAAAGAAAAAAAAAAAGAAAAAGAAAGAGAATGTTGTTGTTTGTGGATGGTCCAATGATCCAATCTAATCCAAAACACCCAGGTTGGAACTGTACATTCAGTTGTGATGGAAGGCAAAAGCAGGCTCCGGCGTGGTCCCGGGCGTTTGGGATGGATCCAAACAAGAGAATTAGAACAGTTCATGGCAAATGTAATGTTGGGGCGAGAGAGATTTGTGATGGGTGTGGCGTTATCCAGCGGAGGATAATGAGAAAATGGACGACATTCAAGGAAGGATCGATCATCTGATCCCATCCCCACCCACCCCCAGATTGAAAACAACTCTCTTCTTTGATTTTATTAATGGAAAGTCATTTTCCAAATGCCTATTCGTGTTATTCAAACCCAGACGCCCCCCTCTCTTTCTCTCCTTTTTCTTTTCTCCTTTTTTCCTGGAAAGTGAAGTGAAAGAAAACGCCCCTTTTATGGCTCTTAATCATGCATTATGATGAGTAACCAAAACTAGCTAGTTCTATTCTAGCTTGTTGAACTTTTGTACATAGAATGGTGGAGAAAGGTATGATTTAACATTTTAAAAAATGTATAAAGCTAGTCAGCATATATAGCCGTCGTTTTGCAATTTGTTGTTATAGTTGTGTTCTACAGTACTAGCTATCTTATAATTAAATTAATATATATTGCAAGCTATGGTTGGGTTTTAGAAGAAGTTGGTAATAGCATGAACAAATATTTGTACAGTTAATATACATATAAGTATAGAACCTAAAATCTGTATTAGTATTAGATGGGTTGATTTTAGGATCTCACAATAATGACTCATCTTTGAATTATTAATAATAGGATAAGTTTGTAGTCGCATTAGGATTAATTATACACCACACCCACCCCCCACCCCCCCCCCCCCAAAAAAAAAAAAAAAAAGTGACTCAAAGATCATATTTCATAGGTGACAATGAACATAATCAAAGGAAGGTAGATCATGTTGGGCAAGTCATGGATGATGAATTATTAGTCTAATCTCAAAATTTTGGTCCAAAATTAAAAACATGCATCAAGAGATATTGACCCAATTTAAATGGGGTATCTTATCATATTCACTCATTTCTTCACCGCCATTGAGTGCTTGGAAAAAGGAGTGACCTGGATTTTGTTTTTAATTTTACAAACCCTTGTCAGAGGTAGAGATGGTGAATAAAAATAATAAAAGAAAATTAAATAAAATTATACTTACTTATAAGTTATTATACGTTTTTTTTTATTGCAATAAATTTATAAAAATACATAATATATATATATATTAAAAAAACTTGGCTATTTTTATTATAAAAAATAGAAAAAGAAAAGGAGAGGAGAATAGTGATTTGTGTGGTAAGAGAGTTGTAGTAGATGACGTGTTGTGGGCCTTGTGCTTGTGCCTGTGGCCGCACCTTATGGTCACACAGAAGACCTGCAGGTCTCAATTATCCTCTCTTATTAATTATTATATATTAAAAGAGGAATATAGCACTGATGAAATAAAAAGAAGGGTGGGTATTTAAATGGTAGAGACCAATTATTATTATTATTATTTATTTTTTAAAAAATAAATATTAAATGATAATATTTTTGAAGATTTAAAAATAAAAATTTAAAAGCCTTGACCAATGAATGCACAATTTTTGGATTGATTTCCAATCCACCCAATCTAATGGAATCCGATTCTTAAAAATGGTCAGAGTTTAATTAAAATAAGGAAAGACATGTTGTAAGACGTTTGATGGTACACTTTCTCTGGAGATGGATGGAACCTTCTTGTATTCTTACCTGTTGAGTTGAGTAAGTCAAGAACAAGATCTGCTTTGTAATGAAAGATATTTTGTACTCCTCCTCCGAGTTCGAGTATGCCGCCTCTCACCTTCAATCCTTCTTGAAGAGTCAGTCCTCTATATATCCTATACTGACTCTAATTAAAATGAACAAGTTTAATACGTTGTTGTTACGCATAATTGTTTTAATATTTTATTAGGAAAAAGAAATAAAATAAATAAATAAAAATGGGATGAGGCATCGCAATCTCATAATGAAGATGGCAGAGATTTTTAAGTCTCGTGAGTTGGGGAACTAATAAAAGGATTCTGCGCTCTCTCTCTCTCTCTCTCTCTCTCGGCTTGCTTTCTCCAGACTCCAATCTATCTGCCCTTTTCCTTTGCAAAAAAAAAATATCTTCTGACCCCAATGCCCAATATTTATAAATCCTCAGATATTTTGTTTGAGAAGACTGGCCCTCTCTTCTTCACTCTACTCGCTATATCGCCACTCTCCGCCACGTATCCATCCCCCCTTTCTAACTTGTTCCACTGAATTCGTGTTGTTTTACGCGCGCAGCCCCCGCCCCCACCCCCAGGGCCCCACCCCCTCGCTGACTGCCTGCTTTTCGTTTCTTTCCTTTTTAAAATTCAATTCCAGTTAATATACCATTTCTTGATGACTAAAAAGGGTGACATGTTTCGCACGTTAAGCTAAATAAATCAAATTTTATTTAATGGGGATTGATAGTTGTTTTTTTTTTAAAAAAAAAAATGACTTTATCACACCAAATTGTTACTTAGAACTTTAGAAGAAGAATATGATGTAGTTTTCCTGGAAAACTGAAATAAAAGTCTCTTAATTATTTGCTTGAAAAATGTCTGTAGACAGACTACTTTAAACACAAAATCACATTTTTCCTTCAAATTAATAATAATTAAGGAGAATAAGATTACAAAAATCAAATTTGAAATTATAAATAAATAATTAAAAAAGTGATTCAAGCAGTGAGGAAGGGACGACTCATCCTTATAATAATAATAATAATAAAAAATTAATGTAAAATCTCGAATTTCAAGCTTCTTACTTAGTGTATGTATGTCGTGGCGATTGGCGTGCCCGTTTCTTTGTAATTTACTAAAAAGAAAGTGATGGGTCCAATCCCAAAGTCCTGACAAAAACGGACCCACTATGAGTTTCAAACAGAAACAGGCGTCACAAAAGGGCAGCGAGTAGGCGCTTCCCTTACTCTCTTCGCTTCCGATATTTATTCACTTCCCCAATGCTTGCTGGCAACCGCAAAACCCAAACCCTGGTCTCATGGGATGATGCTGCTTTTATAATACCTCAATAACCACTAAATTCCCGGCTCCTGATTCTTCGTCTTCTTTCTTCCTCTTCTTCTATCAATCGCACCGGCCGCCGGACCCAAAAATGGACACCGAGAAAGCGCGTAATCCCGGTCGCGGTAGGTGGACGAACGAGAGGCACATGCACTACTTGAGCTCTATGGAGGCTTCCTTCGTCCAGACCATGTTCGAAACCACTGATCGTCTTCTCCGGCTCGACCGTCACGTGCCGGACAGTTCTGAGTCGACTCTGGACTTGATGAAGGATAGAGGAACGCACCGATATTTTCCCTCTGCAGGTAATATATATCATGATCAGTTGTTTTTGTTGATGGGTCAGTACTTCTACGGCACCGCTTCTGCTTAGCCTTCATTTTTTTATGACCCGAACCGGAGAGGCATCGGGGAGTGGTGGTCCGCCGGTCTGGTTCAGGTCGGCTTCTCTCCGGCCACATCGCCTAATTGCTAAGGTGTGTTCAGGCCGGAGTTTGTCCACCCATTGTTCTGGTTCTGGGCTAGGCGTTGCATAGATTTCAAGCCCCAAGAAAAAAAGTATTTTTTGCCACGGTCAACTATGATCTAAAGTGCTCATATATTATCATAAATTTAAATATGATTGGTTTAAAACAAGTTAATGTAACAATTACAGACATTATATAATTATGAGCCAATTTTTTTCTTTTTAAGGGGTAAATTCAGAAGTGAAGAATAATCGTGTGTATGCCTTCAACTCTTTACCCTACTCGTAAATTTAGGCCTTAAAAAGACTAACTTCATGCCTTAAAAAAGGGTTGTTTGCACATGCAGCAAATTATTGCTCTCATTACATTTTGTTGTCATTTAAAAAACTGATAATACGATCACCAGCAAACATAAATGCAGTTGTTGAAGATAGTCGAACGCACAAATGATTCAATACAAAGATCACCGCCGGCCTACCACCTGGGGAGGCAAAAAGCCATCTTTTTTACTTGTTTGGATCGATGTAAAACATGGAAGCTTTTTTTGTTTTTTGACCCATTGCCCAAACAGCACCTAAAGAATCAGGAAATGTCGAATATACCTCGAAGATATTTGTAGCTAGCTAGCACAATAATTTCACCTTCTAGTTCTTCTTTTTCAATTTTCTCTTTTCTTATCTTCTTCTTTATTTTGTTTACTGTAACAGATATTAGAGGGGAACGAAAAAGGACTGACAAGAAAACGAGAAGACCTTCCTCTCGGTCGTCCTCTTCATCACAAGATCAGGTCTGCTACTGTTGATCCATCTATGCGCAACCCATTCTATTAACTTATAGAAGTGATGTGTATCCGCGAGCGCGCGCGCGCACACACTTGGATCTTTGGTATTTATGGTTTTGGTATAGATATATGTGCAGCTCGGATCCGAACAAGTAATATTACAGAACCCTTTTTGTGTGCTGACGCAGGTGGTTCCGCAGCTTTTAATCGGAGAATGTGACAAGGATGCTAGAGCTCGGCCTAATGTTCCGGCAGGCACCATGGATGCACCAGTTTGAATTGAATGTATTTTCATTTCGAGAAAGAAGCATCTGTTGATCGCTTGTGATTGTCGTGATATTGCAGTTAAGGTGTAGGTCATTTGTGACTATATATTCATATGATTGCATTTTCGTTTCTAGCTTGGGGGGTCTCCTGTGTGTTAATGACTTAATTAGTTCATTAATTTCTTTTAAGTTATAATTATCAGTAGTTGTGTTGAGACAAATATATGCTTTTGCTAATTAGAGTAGAGGAAATAATTAGCAGCGATCGAACAAGGAGCTGGGTTAATCATCACAGACCTGAGACACTCTCTCCCTTGAAACCTTGCATTTTGGAGTTTGAATATGAATTTCGTAGGTGCTGACAATTAATTAAAGGGGATAATACCAAAAATTACTAATAATAAATGCAGTTTGAATTAGATCGATTGTGAAGCGATTGATACTGGAGATTTTTGTGTTGAAAAATTTGTATATTCACACGTTTAAATTGATAAATTGGTGAATGAAAAATTAATTACAAAATAATTTAAGAAATGTGTATTATAATATATAATTTATATTATTATAAAAAAATTATAAAAAAATATGTTGAATTATGAGTGTATTACACGTGCCTGTTAAGAGATGACTGATTAAAATTAATAATATAAAAAATGATGTTTATTACGAGATGACTTATTGAAATTAATAATGTAAGATATGACTAATTGAAATTAATAATACAACGCGTACTATTTAGTTATTATTTAATTAATTAATTAATATAATATAAAATATTATATTATATATATAAAAATATAATTTTATATTATATTATTCTATTATTAAAGAGAAAGAGTCGCCTCTCTTCTTATTTTCTTCTTCTTTCTCCTTTATAAATAAAGAGTTATTCTTTTAAAAAAATGACATAATTCTTAAAATAATTATTCTATACATTTTTCAGACTTTTTCAATTTTAAAAGTGTTTAACCAACGTTATAGTTCGCTGTTAGTCTTTGAAATTTGTGTTAATTTTTCAGTCGGTAAATTGTTATACCTGAAAACATACGTCAATTAGCCTCTAACACTTTTAGTGAGGCAGTGAATCTGTTTTAAGGGATCTGTGTATTACACAGGTTTCAGTTTTATCATCTCTATATATATTGTTGTGTTTTTAATTTTTTTCTTGCACAGTATTGTATTATTTTAATATTTCTATACTGTTGGTTTAAATATAATTATTATTTGACTAACAATATAATTATTTTATTATGGTTGGTTAATAAATTTAAAATAAGCACCTAAACAATAGCATGAAAAATTTGATAATGCAATGATAACTAATGGATTTAAAATCATTGAGTGTATATATACTCATTGTGTCTTTATGTAAATGATATACTCATTATTGGTAGTAATTATAAGATGGTTAAATTTATCAAGAATATGTTAAATTTTGAATTTAACATGAATGATATGGGATTTGTAGATGTGATTTTAAGGGTTAAAATAACAAGAATATCAGATAGTCTCGTTCTAAGTCAATCACATTATGTGGACAAAATTATGAAAAAATTCAACAAGAATGATTATAGTATGGCTAGAACACTATTAGACATTAGTCTTCAACTATCCAATAATAGATGTGAGAGTATTTCTCAAGTTGAATACTCTAGAGTAATTGGAATTATAATGTATTTAATGAGTTGTACTAGACCAAATATTGTTTATATAATCAGTAGACTGAGTCAATATACAAGTAATCCCAATGCTGACTATTGAAAAGTAATAGTAAGAGTATTTAGGTACTTACGATATACTCATAACTATGTATTACACTACACCAGATACCTAGCTGTCCTAGAATAATATAGCGATGCGAATTAAATATCTGATATAAAAGATTTGAAATCTATAAGTAGATATGTATTCACACTTGTAGGTGCAGTCGTGACTTGAAAATTCTTTAAACAGATTGTTATAGCTAGATCCACTATAGAATTTGAGTTTATTGTCTTAGACAAATATGGCGAAGAGGTAGAATGGCTACGCCATTTCTTAGAGAATATTCAAATATGGTAGAAACTTGTGCCTCTAATATGTATACATTGTGATAGTCAATCTGCAATTGGAAGAGCACAGAGTAACATATATAATAGTAAGTTTAGACATATACGTTGTAGACATAATATATTAGACAACTACGCTCAACTAGAATTATCTTTATTGATTATGTGAAGTCAAAAAATAATATTATGGATCTGCTAACTAAATGGTTGAATAGAGAATTAGTTGAAAAATCGTCAAAAGGAATGGGACTAAAGCCCTTGAAAGAATAAGTTAA